>NC_091680.1:13301837-13602004 GCF_030179915.1 Drosophila takahashii
CTTCGCTCATTTCTAATTGGTAGAACCTTCCAGGTGGGTGTAAAATTAAAAATAATGATAATTATATAATATTTAAAAAAGAAATTACAATGTAATTGTGAATTTTTATTATTAAAGTTTAAAATTTCATCACAATAAATTAATGTATTAGGTACCTAATTCATAAACCATTTTAATCCCTAAACACCTTAAAAGTTAAAAAAAAACCGTTCCATTTTTTAATATATACGTATCTAAAGGAAAATTTCATTTATTTTTGTATATTGTATTTTTCCAACAATTAAGTAATCTTTTACCTATTTTTAACAGATTATAATTATGCTTTAAAATAAAATATATCTAAAACAAATATTTTTTTGTCAACAACTAAGTAATTTCCTTACTAATTTTTTTTTCCCTGTGTACCAGCCTGATCGATATCGGGTGCAGAAAAATGTGGTAAATACAAGCAATCGAGTTGTAATAAATTTCAAGTGTAGCGCACCCGCGCCCCAAAAACCAGTGGAAGTACTGAAAGCCAGAGGAAGGAGCCCGAGGAATTGGAAGAGTGGGAACTTGTTGCACGCATGTTGACACACGCATGTGGCATCAAGGGAAGAATGGGGAATCGCTGGATTGGGGATACCTAAAGAGGCGTTAGAAAGGCCGCAGCCGAAGCCGAAAGCCGTTGATATCTGGCAAACATTTCACCTGTTTGTGGCGCCCGACGAGGAACTAAGGCCCCCTTTTCCCCCTACACCCATTACGCCCCCCTCAACTTGCCTCTTGACCAACTAACTTTGCGGTTTAAAGCACTTAAATATCGACTGCCTGATGTTGCTGCCTTTGCTGGTGCAACGGTTGCATGCAACAAGCGTCAATCACCCGCACAAAACTGAATATAAAAACCGTTGCCTGTTTTGCTATGGAAAATTGTTGATTTGCCGCTTGATTGCGTGCGTGCTGGAGTAAAAAATTAAAGAGTCGGGGGTGACGTGGTTAGGAGTGGATTTCCAGCCCGAGGCACCTGCACCTGACCATCGGGTGATTATAGAATCGCACTTAGAGCAACGGGAAAGGAAATGCAAAAGAAAGTTTTATGCCTTGAGGTTGGATGGACTATTAAGTGCTCTAAAGCGCCACCTATTGTCAGCGGGTGAGCACCTTAAGCGCAGCGCGAAGCAATATAAATAAATATATATCGCCATTGCAGATGTCAGGCATCGAGGGTTAGGCAGGCGAACTTAAGTGTTAGGAAAGAGCTTAAGTCGTGTCCACGACAGTCTGACATCACTAAGGGAGCTGTCTTCAGTAGGGAATAAAAAATACCCCTTAGTTAGTTATTTTCCCCATTCCGCCATTTATTTACATAAATATATTTTATATCTGAAGATCCTAATAAATTAAATAGCTAAACTATTATAAAATGTATATGTACTTAAGAAGTCAATTTTGGAGTCAGTTTTGGAGTAGTCAATTTGGAAATTTTGTTAATAGAAACACTACATTTTCTAGATAAATTTGTTTAATAATTTTCATCGTCTGATTAATCCAGGTTAAGTTTAATATTTTTTCCAATCCAATAAACCTACTTACATGGTATCCAAAAATCCACTTAATCCTGTACTGCCCCAGCGAATATCCCTCAAAAACCCCTCTCAACGCGAAAGCCTGTGCTCTTTTATGGCACACATTTTTATGCCGGAAGTCTGCCCCGTGGCGTTGGGGAAAACAGGAGGAGACATCCGCGGGGCGATCGCGAGGAGGGGCCAACCAGGGGGCTAGAGGGCCCCCCAACTGGGTGTGCAGAGCCTGGGAACGGAAGCTGTTCCCCACCACAAGACCAAAGACTGGCCAAACGGCAAGCCGAGCTCAAGACATGCCAGCGGCAGTCATTAACAGCTTCCCAAGCCCGGTAATTAAGCGTCCTTCGCCAAAACGAAGGTGAGACTGCGGGACGGCGAGAAGCTCACCTGAATCCCCCTGGCAGAAGACCCCACAGCACCCCCGTCCGGCAGTCAGGTGTTAATGGAAAATTTGCATTTTCGCTTAAAGTTCGCTGGGCCGCTTTTGTTAATGCCTTGCGACGCATCGATTCGTCATGAGCTGGTTAATTGAATGTTTAAATGTTAGACAGGCGCAGAGTGAAGGGTGCCCCGAAAGCCGAAAACTCGTTGAGGGGCGAACTCAATTGCTTTGGCAACGGTTGTAAAAGCAGACGGAGACCGGCTAAAGAACCGGAGATCTGAAGGTCAGCATAGAAATGGTTTATAAGTTATTGAATTAGAATTTAGTCATAAAAATGTCTATAAAATATTTGAAAATATCTCTTAAAATGGTAAATAGGCTGTTAAACAAATTGTGACTAATGAAGCTATTGGTAGAGAGACATTCCCACTATCATCTAATTAATAAATATTTTAATAGCAAAAAAGAAACATTAAACGTAAAGTTTTTTAGAATAATTTCCGTGGAAAAATCAGTGCAATGCATGCAAAAAATTAAACAGCAGACCATTATGCATCGTTAGGCATAAACATGGTCAACGCTTTATAGATTTCTTGCTGAGATTTTCCAGGGAAATCTTGACGCACAATTATGAGGAGACTTAAGCGGATGAGGCAGGAATGTCAGCACAGACCATTTTTCCACGCAGTGCCCTCCTGGTTCTTCTGGTCCTCCTGGTCCTGCTCCTTGGGCAATGGATAGTGATTATGGCACCACGATAAGCATATTGGTCCAACGATCCGTCCAGCGATTGGCGGCACCAAAGTGGCAAGAGCAATTTGTAGCCGGGTGAACGTGCAGCGACCAAAACGGCAGCAAAACCAAGCCAGGCCAAGCATTTCATTTTTTGTGGCTACTCTACTACGGCCGCTTAATTAATAGACAGCCTCAGTCGCCGATTGTGCTGACCACTTACCACTTGCATATGATCAGTATGTGTTGATTGCTGAGGAACATACACCGGGAGAAATGAGGGAAACTCCTTTAAAATGAGTTAAAATCTCATATTCCATTATCTATTAATAAAAATATTTTAATTTTTTATTTTGTTAGTCATCTAACAAATACTACAATTATTGCTGTCAAAAAATTTATTATTGCATACATTTGAAAATATAATAGTATATAAATATAATAAAAATATAATACATTTGAAAATATAATAACAGGAAAATCTTTTTTAATTTGTATTTATTTATTTGATCTACACAATCTTAAGGTACTTAAGAACGCTTTGCAGTTTAAATGAAATTTATGTAAATATATTTTTGTTCCTATCATAATGAAGATGATCACTAAATTTATATATTTACAAAATATAATGAAATACAAAATAACAGCAGAGGATATTCGAATTCAGCTTTCAAGTGGTTTCCAAAAATCAACTGGATAAATCATACACCTTTTCAAGGAATATTTAAAGTGGGGTAGAAACTCCAGAGCTACGGTCTTCAGTTTGAAACCATTTCAAAGGTATGCTCCACATTTTCGTTAAACACTCATCAGTCTCCGGCCTGCCATTTTGCCCAGTGCCCTCCCAGTCGCGAATCCGAATCTGTCCGGTGGCCGCGTATCGTGTTCGAATCTCTCGTCGCCGCTGCTTTTATGGGCCGCTGTGTGTTGACAATTTTTGCCATATGTGCAACGGCCTTCGCGGCCGTTCTTGTCGCATAAATCAAGCTGCAGTCGCAGTTGCAGTTGCAATTGCAGCTGCAAGTCACCGGCGCGGGAGCAAAAACAAAACAAAAGACCGGCTAAAAAATAAAAAATAAAAATCAAGCAATCGAATTGAATCGGAATTGCGGGTGTTGGTCGTTTCCCAGCCTGCCACAACGGGTTTTCCGCTCAGGCGACCTTAGAAAATATGCAACAGGCAACGGCGACAGCAATTTATTGCCCAGCCATCAATGGAAGTCAATGAGCTGCCACTCCCCCAAAATTCCCCCCTTGGTTTTCCTAAGGTCGTGTGTGTGGGTGTAGTCAGAAAAAAAACAGGGGGCTATAACTAAAGGGGGTTTTCAGCTCCAACTCCAGGCAACTGCAACTGCAACTGCACCTGCTGTTGTTGCCGCTGCAGCTGCAACATGCAAATTTGTGATTAAGGTCAGCCGGCAGCATCATCAGTCGCTCAACTCCACAAGTCTGGGGTTAAGACTCGCGAATGTTTGTCTACCTCCGATCGTGGGTGTCTCGTATAATAGTGAATTGCTGGGGGGAGAAGCCAGGGGGCAATCGTTTGTCAGCCACAACTGACGGCTCCAAACAAATAGGAAGTGTACTTTCAAGCTTGATTATACTGGGTAAATGAATACAGACGAAAAGGTTGGGGGCAGTTAGCTAGCGAGGTTTTACTTTAATGAAATTAATATAATTATTAAAAATGGTAGATCCTTAATCTTTAACTCTGTTATAAAATAAGGGAAGGAATTCCCATAATTTTAGTGTCAGTTTTCCTTTACAAATTCGCCTTAGTTACTTTGCATTTTTTTATAATATAATAATTAAATATGATACATCCTTAATCTTTAATCTTAATCCTTACCATCTTTAAGAGTAGCATTTTCCGTCATTTTATTTTCAGTTTTCCTCCACTAATTCGACTTAGTTAATTTGAAATTTTTTATAATATAAAAATTAAACATGGTAAATACTTGATCTTTAACTCCGGTATAAAAATACCTTACCATCTTTAAGGGTAGCACTTTCCTTCATTTTATTGTCAGTTTTCCTTCACTAATACATCTTAGTTATTTTGTTTGTCCAAGTTGTGAATAGCCAAAATTATTTCTATCCCAAATCTTTGATGACGGACAGGTGAGAAAGTGCATGTATTTATTGGGAGCCCTTAAAAATAATTTTCTAATTGCAGCACTTACGATCCATATGCGAATCGCATAGTGGACAAGCCAATATCGTAAGCCTCCATTTAAAATTTTTGGGCTTCCATTTATTAAGTAATTTTCAGGAACTTTGGAGCCTTCATTTCCGTAATCAAATGTGTCGTGGGAACTGGTGTCCTGGCACTGCCCCTGGCTTTTAGCTATGCTGGAACTATCCTTGGCATTATTCTTCTCATCGCCATTGCATTTATCCTCATCCATGGCATAAATGTGCTGGTAATAACTGATAATCCCTTGCGTAGACCTCTAATCGACAATCGGTTGTAGATCATTTGCATGGTAGAGGCTTCGCGTCGTGAGAAGGTCGGCTACACCAACTTCCCGGATTCGATGGCCTACTGCTTTTCGCAGGGCCCCAAGTGTTTTAGGTATATTGCAAAGGCTGCCGGTTACGTGGCTGACATTGTGCTGTGCATTGCCCATTACGGCATCTGTGTGGTCTACATAGTATTTGTCGCCAGCAATGTGAGGAATGCGTTGGATCGCTACTTCCACATAGGAGACATACGGTATTACATTGCCATAATAGGAATACTGAGCATACCCACTTTCTGCATCATCCATCTGAAGTATCTCGTACCGCTCAACTTTATTGCCAATCTCCTGATCTACGTTGGATTCGGCATGATCTTCTACTACATCTTCCAGAATCTGCCGCCGTTCACCGACCGATCATTCGTCGGCGATCCGTTGAAGCTTCCCCAATTCTTCGGGATCGCCCTCTTCTCCATTTCTTCGGTGGGAGTGGTAGGTTTCTATAATGAATATTTACTATGCCCTAGCCGACTTAGATGGTTGTTCTACCCCAAAGTTTCTGGCTATCGAGGCCAAAATGGCAAAGCCCCAAAGGTTCATCGGATGGTTTGGTGTACTCGTTATAGCGTCCATAGTAATTCTTATCTCGTACATTACTTTTGGCATATTTGGTTACTGGCGTTACGGAGAAGAAGTAAAAGGTTCATTAACACTCAACCTGCCGGATGAACCGTAAGTTTAATGTTGGAAAGTGAAATGCTAAAAATTAAATTAAATTAAATTAAATTATATGCAAAATATTATATTGAAAATCTAGAAGAATAATAGATATTAGTTTTCAACACTATTATTAATTAATTTGTTGGGTAAAAGTGATTTTACTTTTCTGCCTCTTTATCCGTCATTCAATATTCACTTCTATACCGACTATTGTATTATTACTATTTTATTTTCATAAAAATAACCTTTGAATCTTAGGGTGAGCATGGCAATCAAAATAATACTCGCCATTGACGTCTTCTTGTCGTTCCCGCTGTCCGGATATGTAGTGATCAACATCATCATGACCCATTTCTGGAACAAAAGTGGGGATCTGAAACGGGCCGTGCTGAAGGAGATCATTCTTCGGATTGGCTTTGTATTGTTTGCCACCATCAATGGAGTCGCCTTCCCAAATTTGGGTCCTCTGCTGTCCTTGGTTGGGGCCTTTTCCCTATCGCTGCTGAATCTGGTCTTTCCGGCCTTCATGGAGATTTGTTTGTACTATCCGGCGGAGTTCACCTATGGCAGGTGTAAGTGGAAACTCGTCAAGGACATCCTGATGATTTCTCTTGGGCTCCTCATTCTAATCCAAGGCACCGTCTTTTCTATTATCGACATGGCAGTGGCTTATTGACATGTTTAAAAAAAATGCAGCAATGTAACAGGGCACCTCAAACGAAAATAAAATATCACTTACAACCATGTGACCAACACAAACCAACTGTAAAAATGATTAAAAAAATGTTCGATTTCTAATACAAAATATAATAAAGTAATTTCATGTATATATATTTTTATTTGTATCTATAAAAACTAAATTATCCTTAAGCAGTACCTATGATCCAAAGCTATCTTCAACATGACTTCAAATCTTCAGAAATTTATATAAAACATCGCAGCAATTTGATAGAATTTCGATTACCTTTCGGAAACTCCGATCTGCCTCTCTATAGGAAATACGCAAACTCTTAGCAATTTTGTGGCTGTGGAACCCTAAAAACCCCCACGATTGTAAACGATTTTGTGGTCGTTAACGACAAATGACATTCGGAAGACTATGAATTTTATGGGCAGAACCGCGCAGCTTGTGTGGATTGAAGTGGATTCGAGTCTATGGAGTAAAGAACGGTGGTGCAGTGGTGAGCGGGTTATGCGGGTGCTGCGATCAAGGAAACCAAGAAGAAACCCCCCGAAAGACCCCATCTAGCCGGTTTCACCTGCCAGTCGCACACCACCTTCTTGCCACCACCACCTTCTTCCCCTTTCCCCTTCCCCCTGCGAAACTGCAACGTGGTGTAATTAATGCAGCAGCAGCTGCGCTTTGCCTTCTGCACCACCGCCCCTTAACCCTCCGCTGCCCCTGACCGACAGCCGCTTATCTCTGGCTGGCATATCGAACAAGAAAAGAAATCTTTTATAGTCTTTTGCGGTTTGTCTTTGAGTCATTTTGGCATGCATTTGGCATCGATTTAGAAACGCTCGCCTGCCCCGCGATCCGAGTGCGTGAGTGTGGGAAACGTGGCCCCAGTGCCCCACCGAGTTCACCATCGTGTGCACCAATGCACCGCCAATGCCCCACCGGGGTCCCAATGCACCACACAGCAAACAAAGGATTTTACTTCATTATAAAAAATTTACGGTAATATTTAATATACAATTTAATAAATACTATACAATATTTTATTAAATCACTTTGAAAAATGTATTTTCCAAAAATATATTTATTTTAATAAATTACATACAAAATTAATCTTTAGTCTACGGAGAAAAGTAAAAGTAAGTCATTTTAATATTGCATGTAAATATTTTTAAATATTTCTTAGGCAGCCAGAAAAAGAGTTAAATACATAGCAATATTTAACAATATATTTTCTCAATTAGATTAACACTTTTTTAAAATATTTAAAATTTTTCAGAGTGTAGGCGGGTGAAATGAGCGATTCCAATCGCGTTTCTTGGCTCTTTTGGCGCTGCCAAACGGAGCGCGGCACCGCCGCAGACCGATTGGAATCGGCAGTCAAAAGCAAATGTAACCACAGCAGCAGGAAAAGCATCAGCAGGGCAATTGCAGCACCACCGCCTCCTACAAGTTTTCAATTTCTCGTCTGGCGCTTTGACAAGCGAATTTTTGCGTTATTTAATTTCTGCCGCCGCCGCAGCCGCCAAACAGATGAAACACGAGCGATAAGCGCATCCCAAAAATTGCATTTCATTTGCACTTGCAGTCGAAAGAGAGTCGAGCAAAAACGTCAAATTGATGTGGGCCCCAAATCCGCCCAGAAGACATATCATCTAGAAGGAGGGTATCCACGCAAATGCCGGGTCAAGAATGCCATGTTCCCTGAACTGCTCAGCTCAACTCGGTTCTATTCCGTTCCGGCCTTTGTCATCAGCATCAAACATGATGCGGGTCATAAAACGGTTGGGAAATGTTTATCACATAGTAAGATACTCTTTAATTATATACGATAATCATATCAAACTTCTGAATGAAATTACAACAATCTCCTCAAAGGTATTAAAACTAAAAATAAAAATATGATAAGGCATAATAATAAAATAAAAATAAAACTGACTGTTTTAATAAATAAGTAATGTAGGGAGAATAAATTTCTTAATTAAGTTTTAAGTATATTTAACTACGCAAATAGATTTATTTCTTTATCTGACTACCTACTTACAATTTACCAGTAAACTTAAATACTAAATAAAAACTAGAAAAAAATGTAATTTTTGTAATTGAATGTAAGAATTTAAGCAATTATCATTTATCAATATGCTACAGTGACTAGTGGTCCTATAAATCCCGAATAAACCTCCTCACTTAGCGGAGATACCCTTTTCTGCAGCGTAGCAAAAGCCAAGAGTCCTTGTCCAAAAAAGAGCTTCCAATTTGTGCGGCTTGTCGTAAAGTGTTTGTGTTGTTTCTGTTTCGCATTTTTTTCGCCACTTGCCTCGGCTCCTGGCAGAGCAGCCATTCATTTGGTTTTTATGAGCCGAGGCGGCGAGCGACGATGAATGTGCCAGGAGCACCAAGTCGTCCTGTTTCCGAGTTGATTAGAAGCCAGGTGCCTTTCGAAGCAGCAGCCTGCTTAGCCATGTCTTGCTGTGGCTTGTCCTGGCACTCCTGGTACTAGTCCTATTTCGGTTTGTAGGAATGGGCAGCCTGCACCCCTTCCTGTTGATTTACGCCTTGGCTTATTGCTTTTTGGCCTGGCACCCACAGCCAAAAAAAACGAAAAGTGAGACAAGACCCCGGAGAATGGGTAGACTAATGGTTTTGCATTTTTTAGAATTGTCCAAATGTTTGGAACTATGTTAATTGTGCGATAAATCTGACATTAGATACCCCCAGCGATCACTAAATCAGCAATTCAGTATGGTACATCGATCTAAATGCCAATGCACTGAGAAAAGGAAAGGTTTATAATTTTAAAGATATTTTACACATATTTTTGAAGCAAAATTAATATTATCTATAGGCCTGGAAATGTATTAAATAAATAAATAAAATATAACTACTCGTTTATCTCTTTTTAAAATCATTGAAAAATGCAAATTGTTCTATTTAATTTAAAAAATAAAAACCACCAACAAAAAACACAATATTTTAAAACACAATTTCCCACGATGACTTTAAAATTGGAATTTCAGAATAACTTAAAGTTTCTTTATTAATTCCGTGTTACCTCCCCTTTCTCCGCCTGAAAAGCTCTGTAAATAATGAGAAGGCTGGGCCTCCGAATTCACCTTGGATGCTGCCGCTCCTTCTTTCTCCTCCACGAGTGAGTGATGAGAGATCGCAATCGGGAGCTGCTGATTGCAGATGGTCCGATCGTCCGATCGTCGGATCGTGTGTGTACACAACTTATATATAGCGTATATATCAGTATCAAACTGTGTCGGTCAGGCTGCTCGAATTGCGTTGGCACCTGCAGCCAGCAGTCAAGAGTCTCCAACTGGGATGCCGACTTTATTTTACAACTCAATAAAGCGAGTGAAAGGGGAGAAGCAGTCCGAAATTGGAGCAGTCTAATGGGAGGAAATAACCGAAATGGCTGACCGTTTCAGATACTCACCTCATTCCCGAGCAAGGGAATTCGCCAGCTGCTGATTTTTTTCCGATAATTGATGACCTGCGAAAGGGGAGAAAACCTCATCTCAGAGTGCCCAACGAAAGCGAGGATGAAGTGATGGAATGAGCGCAGCCTTGACAGCCTCGCACCTGAGGTTACGCACTGATTGCGCATACGCAGCGTGTAACACGCCGATTTTCCCACACTGCCAAGAGTGCACTTGAAAAAAAGACGAAATATTTATCGCAAGCTCAAAGAAAAATTTGTAAGTTAATAGCCTTAGGCAAGTAAGAAATATTTATTATTATAATGAAATATAGGTACTTAGAAATTTAATTTCTAAATTATTCATGTCAGCACTTTTAAAATTAATTAAAAGAAAGAAAAGAAAGAAAGAAAATGAAAAGCTTTAAGACTTAAATGAAGTATACCAATAAAATGTGTATAAATTAACATTTTTAATTTGTCATTTTATAAGGAAACATTTGAACTTACTCGTTTTTCTTAATTAGTTGCTGTGCATTAAAAATATTAAATGGGAGGAGCTCAACACAAGAGTTGGGTTACAGGCAGGTGATAAAAACTTGTAATTAACTTGTATTTATGGGTGGGCTATAAACATTTATCTGATTTATTTATCATTCGTTTTTGCCTTTAAGGATTTTATTATTTTTTAAACTAAGAGTTTAAGCATAAATCAATTATTACTAAGTTAAACCTTTTTAAATTATTTTACTCAATTTTAAATTTTAAGTTTAATCATTAATCGGCGCCATTACAGGAGAAATTTATCTTCTCACAAATTTGAAAAATCATCTCACATTTCTCACAGTGTTAAGCGGTTTTTAATAATTGACAATTAAAGTAGCAATAATTGACAATAAATATTAAAGGCTGTGCCGGAGCGCCATGGGCCACGTATGCAGCTACCGCTCTGCTCGGCAATTAATGGCGCGTTTTAGCCATATAAAGCCAGGTCTGAGCCTAAGTTCCAGCCCCTGTTTCAGCCCCAATCTCGACGTCAAACGGCAAACGTCAAACGGAGGCCGACGACGATGATGATAATGATGACGATGCCTGCTGCCCGATGACGACAGTGTGAGAGCTTTTGCCAGTCCGATCGACCGGGGTTAATATAACTCAATTAGCTGGGAGTTGAGGCCGATAAATCAATCAGGCCGATAACCAGAGTGGGTCATCAGGGGAAAGGAGGGGGAATATCTGAGCAGATTCCCTGCGGTTTGGCACCTGGCTGCGACTCGTCCGCTGATGATTTGCGTGCCGCGCTGCCATTTCTCAGGATCCCATTTAACATCCGGTCCTGCCAAAACTCCCACTCCCAACGAGACCAACTTAATTGAAACATTTTTGCGTAAGCGGTTAGACAACTTGAAAGGGGGGCCAGAGGCGTGGGCAAGGGGGCGAGGGGGGATGCCATCGGAGAGGGGACATGGCACCTCGCCCACGCACCATTTTGTAGAGGAGACTCCGACTCCTGTCCTGCAACTCTGCCACGGCTTGTCACAAATTGAAAGCTACAAGCGGCAAGTACACGATTTATGTGGGCCGAATGGGTTGAGGGAAGTATTGTGGGGTGGAGCAGGGGGTGGATGGCTATCAGAGGTACACTTGGGAAAATTACCCATAAATTGGATACATTTCAATAATAATTTAAATGTTTTTTACATATTATTTATATACCAATGATTTTTAGACAACAAAATTCCACAGTAAAAATATTTGTAAGGCCTTTTTCTAGTTTATTTCTTTTATCCTACCGTTTTCGTAATATTTATTGAGTTTCTTTTTTTGTGTAAATATTAATATAGCGTTAACTTTTTAGAATTAACACAAATTTGTACATTATTTACATTTTTCTTTGAAATATTATCTGAAATAGTGAAATTGTATATACAGCTGATTTAATTAAATGTATTATAAATCTGTTGGTTATATGATTAATTCTTCAGTAATATTTAGTTTTATTTTTGGGAGTTTCTCAGATTTTTTTAAGTGAATAATTAAAATATGATGTATAAAAAAAAATTATCACTCGATTGAATCTTTTAAATATAGAATTTTGTTCTAAAGAATTTCTCAGTTTTTATCTATTTTTTAATTTTTTCCCAGTGCAAAGGATCTACTCTGCGGTTGAGAGTTTCGTACTTGCAGTTCGGCGCTCGTTGCCTCGAACCGAAGTTAATCCAGCGACATGGCCATGAACGCCGCCAGTTTATGGCATTTTAATGGTCACTTAATTTTGTTTATGTTTAATGGGCGCGCCTCTGGCAGCTGTCCCCCTCCCCCCGCGGGACGCCCCTTTGGGCACCCCGCCCCTGAGATATATTGATTGCCGATTAACCGAAACGATCCAATGGAGACGCCATTGTTTGCCAAATTGCGCATAATTTCAGCTAGCTGCAGAAGCGGCAGCAGCAGTTCAACCTAAAATATTTGGCCAAAGCTCTGTGCAATTTTAATCAGCTTCGCATCCCGACGAGGAGTTCTCTTTCCCACAGACTCCAATCGCCGTGGTCGCCGATCTAAGGCTGAATGGCTGAATTAACAAAATCATAAAGCAAATAGTCGGACCATATCGGGGCAATCGGGAGAGAGAGGGGGTGAGCTGCGGTCGGAACACTCTAATGATGATGAGCGCATCGCTTTTTCAAGCAAATTGCAGTCACATTTCCTTTGTCGGCTCTCGCACCTCGAGATCTCGGTTCCTGGTCTTGCACCGGGGTCTTAACCCTCTGCATACCCGAGTGACACATGTGTAACATACCAGAGGATTATAGGAAATACTTGGCGACCACTTGGAGATGCCGCTTATTGCAATTGATTTGCTCTAGGGTTTCTAATTAAGTGTGAATGAACCTGGCACTAGTTATTATCATTCGTTTTTTTTGGAAAATACGATGGTTAAACTATCTTAAATATCTTAGAACTAGAATTATAGTTTTTATTAAATTTGGGAAATATTCAGGCAAAATAGGATTCCCTAAAATATTCTAGTGTGCTGGGATATGCATTTTAATAATAAATAAGAAAAATCAATTATTTTTAAAATTCCATGTTCCGTTTTTTGATCTGCATGTTAAATTTATAGTCCGCTTTATGGTTTTATCCTTTCTTTATTTTATCATTGAGTTTGTTATATTTTATTTTCAAAAATGGTGATATAAAATTTTAATTATTTTTTTTCCTCTAACCAAAAACATTAAAAAAACGCGAAATAATATATCACATACCAAATTCAAATTTACTAGAGGGTTAAATTAACCATTGTCCGTGGAAACCACCACCACCTACCCCTTTTGCCCCTCGCCTACCCCTCCGATCATAATGATTTATTGGCCGCAATTTCAGCGACATTTTATTGCATTTTAATTAGTGTAATTTCAATTTTGCCGCCGCCGCCGCCTCTGCCAAGCAAAAACTTTTGATAGAACTTTCCGAGGAGTAGGAAATTAGAGAGGAGATTAAGGGGGCATTGAGATTAAGGGACAGAGAAGGGAAAGGGAGTTTCCTATCCACACTCAAGTGCTCATTAAATTTGATTTAACCGCCTGTCACTCGCCGCACCCACGCCCTTAAGTTTCCCAGCTCGCGTGTCGTCGCTCAACGCCCACAAACGGTTCATAAATTCGCAAGATTTAATAACTCATAAATGCATGTAAATGCAACAAACTGCAGGCAACAACAAAGCTCGTATAATGTGCCACATATTTTGAATGTCGCATAAAGAGCTGTTCGCCAAAAAAAAAGATCAGCAGGAGTAAGCCTCATATGAGGGAGGTCCAAACTGAAATTAACAAAGTTTGATATACTCTATCAAAAATAAATAAAGAAAACCCTTTTATTTATTAACTTTATTATTAAAACGTTTATAGATTTAATTTAATTTATTTAATACCCTTAATAAAATGTTTTTATAAATTCACAGTTTATTTTCCCATCTTTTAAAACAAATTTGAAACTTAAATTAAAAATTTAAGCAGGAACTATTACAATTTACAATTTATAAAAAAAATATATTATTTAGAAAAATATCAACTTTATAAAAAATGCGATAAAAATTTCAACTTATGTTTATAAATAGAAAATGCATTTTATCAAAAATCCTTCTTGCTTTCTTAGTATGGGTTTCAAATCGTCTTGACTCCTTATAGAGGGTATAAGATATTAAGTGGAAAATTGGTAAAGAAAATAGT
Source organism: Drosophila takahashii (assembly GCF_030179915.1). Taxonomy (NCBI): domain Eukaryota; kingdom Metazoa; phylum Arthropoda; class Insecta; order Diptera; family Drosophilidae; genus Drosophila; species Drosophila takahashii. The sequence goes on from NC_091680.1 coordinate 13,316,031, forward strand.
TCAAGTCGAAGCTTGCGCCAGATACCAGCTACGAAATCATTTACCACCGAGAAATAACTTCCCTGCTAAAGTAAGACATGAGCTGGCCGAAGAATAACTCATAAAATCGCAACTAAATAAATAAAGCCAGCGTTGTCCACCGAGGTAAATGATTTGGCCAGCGGAGTCATCTTTCTTCGCGATGCTGGCAAAACGATGACAAATTGCTTGAAATAATATAAATTTTGCAGCCAAGACAGTAAAAACTGTCTGCACGGCTGTCTGTCTGGCTTTTGGGTCCCCAAGAGCAGCTCAGACCGCTCAGATGAAATAGGAGTTGTAGCTACACTTTGGAGCTGGTGTTTGGGTAGGGGAATGGGAAATGGAATGGGCATGGAAGTCTTGGCAGGCGAGTAAACTGTTGTTTTTCACGACGACGCGTGTCACATTGTCCACCCACAAGAGCAGACGACAGGCCAGACTGGAAATCCGGATCTAGAGGAGCGGAGGGGAGCATGGAGCTGGGAAATTTGCATAATTTGTTCGGAATTGCGTCTGGGGGAACAGCACACCCACGCCTCCTTCGCGGGCAGACTCCAAAATAACGCCTCCATTTTCTCCGATTTCCTATACAGTCGATTTTTTACATCTCTTTATTAGAAAGATCGAATTTTGTGTTACTTGATCCCGATTTGAGTCATGGCAGTCAAGCATATGCAACTCAAATTAAAGATGATTTAATAGAAAATTATTTTATCATTTAAAGATTATTTATCCTAATAAGCCAATACTTAAAACTGAAGGAAATAATTAATATATTTAAATCAAATTGGTTAATGCACAATTACACTGATTTATTTTTTGTTTTGAAGTTGAAGTCAAGGCGATTAAAAATCTATTTATTTTAATTAAAATATAAAGGGATAAAAAGGGTTGATTCAAAAAAAATTACAGACCACAATTTCTTAAGGTTTTTCATGTTTAACCCCTCTCTGCACCCGCATGTCTTTTTGTTGCGCCAACAATGACAACAAATTGATATCCAGCACGATCTGGACTCATTAAGTGGAACAAGCTCATTACTCGCAACGCCAGCCGAAGTGATCAATAATTGTTGGGATTTTCATTTAATTTGTTTGAATTAGCGAGACGGAGGCGGCAATTCCCAGGCTGCACATCATAAATCTTTGTAAATTTATCGTTATCGCCCAATAAAATGTCACTGGCGATATATGTAGCACTCGTACTAGCACCTTCAGTTTCGACTTCAGTTCCATGGCATCCCATATCCCGTATGAGTGATAAATCGAGTGCGTCCAGCGTTTGAAAATCGCAAGCAATTAAGGAGCAGGAACCGCACTGCAACTGTCTGGGGCAAATGCAAACGCCAAAGCAAACACCTTCAACTGGATGTGGATGTGTGAATGTGAGCACTCCACTGTGCACTGTGGGCCATATCAGCTGGCATCTCTCACTTCGGCGGCGGCGTCCTCTGATTGCAGCGACATGCTCGAAATTACTTTTCTGTGTACAAAACTGGCACACACAGCCGAACCAACAATGCCACAACTCAGCTTTGAATGTGGGAGATTTACGACTCGAGGGAACCTCTGATTACCCTACAAAATTGTATCTTGAGAACTAGAAATATCATAAAATTAACACTCATTCATATATTTTTCATTCTTAAATTCTTTGAGCTTGCCTTAAATAAGAAAATATAATTCACATTTACATTCATTCACATTTTATACAACGCGATAAAATAGTTTTTCATCAGATCACAAATATTATAATAATATGTGATAGGTAAATAAATATCTATTTATTATTTTTCGTTAACAATAAATAAATGAAGTAAATAAATGAACTTTTTAAATGTCACTAAAATAATAAATAGAACATTTCTATACATATTATGATTTTTTAGATTTTAATGTCAATCTGTTCTGAGTGAACTTAGCTACTGACGGTTTTTTATAGGGTCTATTATATTAGTCTAGATATATTTCTTTCGGCAACCTTCTAGAAACCCATAATACCCTGCCCAAAGGCAGCACTCATCCCGAAACCGCTGGCAAATCTCAAAGCTATGCCCATGCCAAATGCCAGTTCAGATATCATTGTCTTACCAACTGCTACACATTTTCACACACTCCCCGAGGATGTGGGAAAAAGGAGAGTCGGAGGGTGGGTAAACCGAAGCTGCATCGGCATCGGCAGCTGCGATAAGCGGGAATTAAATAATTTTACACTCCTCGCGATTATCGGCAGCGATTGGCGATGCCGATTGCCACACGGATACGATTTGGTATATGCTAACGAGCTGGCTGCCTATAATTGGCCCAAAGGAGCGGAGTTTTGTGCCAAGGAGATGGCGATGGAGTTTGGGGCGGGAAACGTGGCCACGCGCTTTCGATTCGACTCCTTTGGGCTTTAACTGCTGGCTTTTGGCTGTTGGCTTTTCGCTGCGTCTCGGGAGTCGAGTAATTGACAAACAATTACCTTTAACGCAGCATTGTTCCCCGGGACTCTTTGATCCATCGGCATTCGTTCGGCATTCTGGCTTTCAAGTTGCGAAAGGAGGCAAACACCTCAATTTTGGTAGCCGTAGCCGCAGCCCCCGTAAGAAACTGCTTTGCCTATGTGGGGGGGTTTCGAGCATTGGGCAGTGGGCATTGGGCATCGGAAATCGGTAACCAGCACCCGCACCCACCAACACCTGCCTTCGAAAACGGGCAACTGAGAACGGAGATCTCAGCCGGAGCGAGGGACCATAATAATAAATATTTCATGAAGCTGTCAGCAACAAATAATCTAAAAACTGCACCGCACTGACCAAAAGCCACAAAAGAAGCCGCCAGCGATGGACCACGGCCCAAAGTCAAGCTCAAAGCCAAAACCCAACCCAAACATAGTCCAAGCTGCACTGGGAGAAATTTATATTTTTTTAATGCATAAAATAATTGAATATTAGGAAAATACACCTAAACTAAAGAAAATGTATTGATACTATTGTAATAAAAATATAAGAGGGCCCATATCTTACTTTTCAAGAGACACTTCATTAATATAAAATTGTAACAAAATAATACTATACTAATTAAAGCATAAAATGTCATTTTAAAGTTAATGTGTTTTTAAAAAAAATATAAAGTAATATTCCATTCATTTATTGAATTTATAATTATTTCAATAATTTCACTATCTTTTTTCTCTCAGTGAGCCCATCAAAATCAAACTTGAGTTGAGAAGACCAGCGGAGCTATTTGCGGCCTCACAATGAACACTCGTCGGCTTTTGTGGGTGTTATGCCACCCCTCCTCTAAGCGAAGTTTCCTGGGGGGAGGTGGGTGGTGGTGAAGGCTACCGATTGGAATGCGGAATACACACAAACATAAAAGCATAAGCATAAACTTAAAGATTCCAAGAGCAGTGCATTTATTAAACATAAATTCATGACTGTATTGAGATTGTTTCTGCTCTTCACTCGATTCAAATTCAAAGAATTCCCCAGAGTTCACAGAGGAGATCATCGGCAATGATTTTCTCTATTATAATGAGCAGAGGGACATGGAGTTGGAAATTATAATAAATATAAGTCTATGAGTTAAGTAAATAAATGTCAAGGCTTTTGCTAAAAGCTACTCAATGTAAATAAATTATGTTGGAAGCTGCATTTATGTATATTTATAGAAGTATTTTAAATGTCTTATACAGAATTTTTATGAATTACTATTTATTCATACAATTCAAATTTAATTTAAGTAGTTATATTAAATATTTCTTAAAAATAAATATGATTTCCAATAGAGACAGAAGGTAATAGCAAAACCTGAACAATTTTAAATATTTTTAAATTCAAATGCCATTTAATAAATGGTTAAAACATTTTTAAAAATTGTATATATTTTTGAAACAACAAAATCTTAGAAAGGATCCCTTTAATTCACAAATTCCTAAGGCTCCAATCACAGTGAGCCCTCGCCGACAGTGATGGATACACTGGATGCCAGCCAGTGCCCCCGCATCGACTTATAGCCACCTTCATCCCATCACCGATCTAAACCGAACCGATTTGAGCCTGTTTCAGTGATCTGGAGCAGCCGTCGCCCGGCTCCATGCACCTGTCAATACATTTGACATAAACCGGTCGCCTCTGAGCTTACGCACTGTTGGGAGTTTTGAGTTGGGAGTTTGGATCTGGGAGTTGGGAAGTCGGGAAGTCGGGAATCTGGAATCGGTAGTGGGGGGCTTAACTGGGCAGCTGGAATGGGATTCGATCGGGAATGGGAATGGGGAATGCCTGGCGGACCTGTTGCCATCATCATCATCGCAGCAGTTGTGGTCGTCATCATTTGATGCGTCAAACATGCGCTCAAACGCCTCGATAGCGACAGCGACTGCAACTGCAGCAGCCACTGCCACTGCAACTGCCACTGCCACTGCCACTGCAACAGCGACGCGTTGGCGACTGCAGAAAATTTTTATTATTATTATGACCATTTTAGCTACCAAGCAATGCGTGGAGCAGGCGGCCAAGTGGGCCGAACAATGCACTGAAAAATATTACACCAAAAATAAAAACTAACGGAAAAAAATATTTTTTTGATTAACAAAAATTTAAACACGTTTTTAAAATATTATTATTATTAAGTTTTTCATTATTCTATAAAAAATACATGCATGACAATGGTTCTGGGTTGGGAAAAATCTAAAAATATCAAAAATAAATTGCATTTTAACATTTTACTTTACAAACTAAAATAGATAATAGGTTTTGTTCATAAATTAGCCAGGCAATTAAGATATATATTTAATATATAATTATTGATTTTTACATTATTCTATTAAAAAAATAAAAAACATGCATTATAACGATGGTCCTGGATTATTATTTTTCCATAGTTTGGAATTTCGCGTGAATTTAGGAATAAGTTATTTTTGTTTCAGATAATTTCAAGCCTGTTTAATAACACTGGTCGACAAAAAAAAAGCCCAAGAATAAAAGCTACCAAACCTGAAAGGATTTTAGCTGTAGATTACTACCTCATACTTGGAAACTTTCTATCACGTCGAAGTTTTGAGAAATCCGTGGTCAAAGTTCCAAATTTTCGATTTTTAGGCACTTTTTGCGGCTTAATAGTAAAAAAACCTTTCGTAGCCCAGAGCCACAATTTAGCGGAAAAGGTACTTTGAACCTTTAACTTCAAGATTGTCCAATCACAAAGTTGGGCGACCTCTACTTCTTTAGCTACAATGGATTTTACTGAAGTACTTTTTGTCACTTTTTTTCATCTATAGTAGCCTGATATTTTTAATGTATTGTATGTGTACGGGTCTCAGTTCAACAAGAAAAATATCAGGCTACTATAGATGAAAAAAAGTGACAAAAAGTACTTCTGTAAAATCGATTGTAGCTAAAGAAATAGAGGTCGCCCAGCTTTGTGATTGGACACTCGTGAAGTTAAAGGTTCAAGGTACCAGTTCCTCTAAATTGTGGCTCTGGGCTACGAAAGGTTTTTTTACTATTAAGCCGCAAAAAGTGCCTAAAAATCGAAAATTTGGAACTTTGACCACGGATTTCTAAAAACTTCGACGTGTTGGAAAGTTTCCAAGGATGAGGTAGTAATCTACAGCTAACATTCTTTCAGGTTTTGTAGCGTTTATTCTTGGGCCAAGAAAAAGTCTTGATTTTGTCGACCTGTGTAATACAAATAATTTCGTTAATATCGGTAACCTATTTATTTATTTATTTATTTATTTAATGCTAGCAACTAATTATAAACTACTTGCTAACAGTGGGTATGAGCTTTAGCAGCTGTAGGCCTTCAGCTCTTTGTGCTTCGTATATGTTTCAATTTCATGTCTTTGAGTCTATCTTAATATCGGTAACCTAATTTTACTACTTTTCTTACAAATTATAATAATTTTTTTCCGCAGTGCAGCTGCAATGTCTGTGATGCGTCTGCGCCGGCGCAGCAGTCGGCCAATAAATTGTGACGCTAATGTAAAGTGTGGCAAGCCATTAGTAGAACGAACGGCAGCTCAGCCAGGATCGGTTGTTGAACCCCCGGGACAGCTGGGTTCTGGGTTCTGGGTTTCGATTCTGCAAGCGGGATCCCATGATGGAGCTATCTGTGTGGGAAGAGGAGAGATCTGGGTACTGGGAACTGGCCACGCCCCAAAGCGACTGCCCACTAAGTTGGCATTTTTATGGCATCCGCCGCGAACAGATTTCACTTCCAGCGGAAAACGGAAGCGGCCAGTTGGGTTGCACTGGACGGATCGGGTTGGGGCCAATTCAAATCAACTCCCCAGCGGAGACAACTTCCTCAATGATGGATATATATTGTTATTCATACCCTTGATAAGGGGTATGTGAATTTTATTAAATAATTAATTTCTGCTTTATTTTACATACCTTTTCTATGTTTATAAATTAAATATTTATAACATTTATAGCATATTATAAAATTTATATTATTTACAAAAATGGTAACAAGTATAATATTAAAATAATACCTTCTGCAAGGGTATAAATACAAAGCATATGTTTATTATTAAAAGTTAATACTAGAAAGTATTAAATACATTTTATAAAGTATTTAAAAATTCGTTATGCCTTAAAAGCCTTCCTTTCTGGTTTTTTGTAGGCGCATTGGACTCTCGTTTGTGGTTTCGATTTAATAGATTAATTAGAGGCCACACCGGACCAGCAGCCGCCCAGTGATCAAGCAAAAGTAGTTGTCGCCGTCGGACTTCCGTCAAAAAAAGGCAAAAAGCTAGCAATTGTCACAGCAGCCAGAGTCATTTTAGCAAGTTAAAGTTTATAAAGCGCAGAAATCGCAGAGGTCTTCGCCTTTTGCGGTGGCTGTCTAAATATTTTTTCTTTTGCCCCGACCTCAACTTTAACCCCATCCTCAGATGCAGAAAACCACAAGGCACTTGATGCCAAGCGATGGCGGCGCTGGTGGCGATGCCGCATTTCACTTGGAGGAGGAAAAGCTGCAGGAAAAGCGGGTGGGAGGGCTGAAGAGGAAAAGGGGGAGGACACAACGAGGACAGAACGTGGTTAGCAAATTTATTATGTAAACGGAAATACGGCATATCCTTGCCCAGGCGATGTCGGCGCCGCAGCAATAGAAATAGTTTCCAGCCCGCTGGTAAAAAAAGCAGGACAAAGGACTCCCGACTAGCAGTGATGGCATAAAATAAAATCCGGAAGAAGGTTAAACAATTTAAAGCAATTTACAGGTCTACCTGTCAAAATAAAATAATTCTAAATAAATGGCTTTATTTTAATTAGCTAAAAAAATTTAAAATGTTAAATTAATAGTTCATATGGCCACTGGAACACTTAAATACATTTCTTAAATATATCAAAGTTATGAATAATAAATATTTACTATCAAGTCTGATATAAAAATCCGATATCATTGTATCTATGAATCATATTCTGCTTACGCCCTATAAATATTTAAATAAATGTCTATAATTTAAAAAGGGACCTAATAATTAATATCCATGAATCTGAAATTAAATGATGTCTTTGAAATATATATATATTGTACTAATTTAATAATACATTCTAATATTCTCATAATATTTTTTTTAATATTTATTTTTATATTTAAAATATTTTTTTTATATTCAATATTTTTTAAAAATAAAATATTTTAAATAAGGATAAATGAGCATCACTGGCTGCAAGGAGGCGAAGGAGCCTGCTCGTAAATCGCATAAATTGTATAATTCTGGGCACTCCATTGCTGTTGTTCTTGTTGCATGTTTGTTGCTTGTTTTTGTTTTGTTTGTCTGTTTGGTGCATTTTGTTGCCAAATTGCGTTTGTAGGTGACTCCATGTCCTTTATCTCCCCAGCATCTCCTTTCTCCGAGTTCAAATGAAACAATATGCTGCCAAGGAAAAGGGGGGCGGCGGAGCCAAAGTTGCCCTGTCCCGATGACAGGGGCGTGGCATTGGTGGGATTAGTGAATTAACGACAGATTGCGACACCTGCGCCAGGAGTCAGCAACTTTGGGAAGTCCTTTCGCATTGAATCCCATTTGCCGGCTCAATTAACAGTAACTTAAGGGAATCGGGTTCATTTAAATTCATGAAGTATCCTTGCCACGTGGTCAGGAGTCTTCCCTGGAAAAGGAAAAAAATGGAAGAGGAAAAAAGAGTGGAAAACGACAATGACAGTAGACAGGACGAACGAGCGTTGACCACAACAGCCGCAGGATAACGTACTAAAAAAAAAGCGCAGAGAAACATGGAAAGAAAAACAATTTTATGGAGGAAAAGCACGAAAAAATAGTGAAATGTCGAAACACAAAAATAAATGAAGGCAGGATGAAAATAAGTGCAATTTGATTTGGTCTATGGATTTTGGAGCTAGTTTTGGGAAAAAAAACGCTTCCTTCATTCAATGAGTGTAAAAAGGTATTACCCCTACAATAAAAATGTAAATGAGATAAATGTATATTCCTAAAAAACATTTAATTATGGTAATGATCAAAGTTCACCCACCAAAACGCACAAATTAAGTCTAGTTCCATTTGGAAATATTTAAATTTAATGATATAATACAAATTCAATCTTGAAATATTTATTTAATTTATAGAAGGAAATATGTATTTCCAATATAAGGAACAATTATTATATGGTCAATGTTAATGTATAAAAAATATGTTAACTTGTAGACAAATCCTAAGATATGTTTTTAAATTTAATTTAGTGGTATTAAATGTACTTAATATTAGCTCAATAAATTACACACATAATTTCATAAATATAATTGTTGGAGTTTTTGCAACACTATATTTTTAAGCCAAAATTGATAGGAATTCATACAGGAAGAAACTATCCTTTATTTACTGCGATTTCAAAACCCTAGCTTTTTATTAAAAGAATAAATTTTAAGTAATCGAATGAAAAGAATATAATTAAAAGAACCCATAGAGGTAGAAAGCAGGTAAAATCGTTTGGTATCGGTCACTTTATATAGAATAAATTCTGAAATAAACATATTTTATTTAATGTCTGCTTTTTGGTTTTAATGAATAAATTCCTTAATTAAGCTGAAGTTTATTGTTTAACCTCAAAAGTAAAACGCATGAGTCATGTGTTAAACTGAAACTACTCTCTATTAAAACTACCATTTCTTGTTCCCCCATGGAAATACCCTTTGGGAATTCCTGGTGGTCCATTACCATCCCCTCCACCCTCCTTTCTCCAGTCTCCTGGCCACATTTGATTTCATTGCTCTCTATCTGGTTGAGGTCACACGAACGCATCAAATAGGCAAAGTTTTTCTGGTAGCCAAAGCGACGCCTCTTGCCAAATTTATGACATTGAATTTATGTGCAGCAGGGCGTGCCGCCGCCTCTGCCTCCCCGTCCGGAAAAGTGGGCGGGGCAGGAAGAGGAAGTCGACCGATCGATTTGGCAGAATTAACATCGAAACAAGTGTCGCAGAAGAAAAAGCTTAAGAAAAAGCCCAAGAAGAAGTCCATGAAAAAAGCGCGCTAAACTGCTTAACACTTCTGCATGGTCACCCAAAAGAAAATGGAAATGAAAATGGCAATGGAAATGGAAACAGTGGCCATAACTCATGCGACTCAAGCGGCGGGGGAAAATTGTCTAAGAAAAGCCAAAAAAGGAAATGGCAAATGCATTAAGAAATAACCAATTTGCTTCGCCTGCACAAAGCAAAAAGAGCCAGGAGATCGGAAAGCTAAAGGAAAGCCCGAAAAGGAGCCAATCGGGGGAGGAGTTTTCCCCGGAAAAAGGTTAAGGCGAGCCAAGGACACCGAGAATCCTCCATGCTAAGTAGTTGCATTAAAAGCTTACAACAAAACCTACGACAGCAAAACAGCAAAAGACAACAGGACAAGAAACAAATTTTTGGGTAACTCGGTGCTCCTGCGCCTGGGTCATAAAGTCAGCCCCTTCGACCTGTCCCAAAAGTCCTCCACTCTACACTCCCCCTTTTCCCGAGTTTCCTCACCGAATTTTCCTGGCAGCGACTCAAAAATGTGCGACTATTCGGGCGGCGTTGGGGTTTCGAGCCTGTAAATCATGCGGATTTGTATGCGGAATTCAAATGCTTAAAGATAACTTAAGGTTAATGTTGTACATTCCACATTTAAGCTTTAAATATTAAATTTAATTAAATTCTAAACGTTTTCTTAGTTTTGCAATGTAAGACGATTTAAAGGACTTCTCAAAAAATTTGTAGATCACCTTGTATTTTTATTTACATAATATAGGACTTGTCCTTCTTTTAATAAATGTTTCGATTTAAACAATTTTAAATAGAACAACCTACTAAAATCCTAAAAAAAATCATTAAAAAGGTCGTTTTCTCGTCCGCACGTTAAATTTAAAGTAAGGAAATGTAGGGAACACGTTAAATTTAAAGTAAGGAAATGTAGGGAACTCTGAGTTTAAAGTTTTAAGTTTAACATAAGGACGAGAAATCATCTCTTAAACTATTTAATTAAGGTTTAACTTAGCTTTTTATTAGTTTAATCAGTTAAAATTTCTGATATTCTTGGTAAAATGTTGAATTCTTTTTAATGTTAACGGATTTTATGGCGTGTGTCTCGGCTGTTAAACGAGTGTAATCGATTTTAAAATCAAAATCGATAAACAAAACAATCAGCGAAGACAAAAACCAAACACCGATGTTTCCAAAATTGATAAAAACATCGATAACATAAAGATAGTAATCGAAATTTTAGGACCTTTTCGCAGGGATTTTCCGGTATTTATATACTACCAAAAATACCACATCCAATTTTAGGACCTTTTGTGCCTACGGGTTTTCGCACACAAAAAACAAATAATATAAAATCGGTCAACCACCCACCCACCAAAAAGGCCGCGCGGCTTCGTTCGCGACGTAACGGTGAAAAGCACGCGTTTTCCGCTTTTCCAGCAGCCGTGTGCCATTTCACTTTGCTTATTTTAAGCCGAGCAGCCGGAAAACACGCGCATATTGTGGAGGCAATGGGAAGCGAAAACATGTGTGCATGTGTGTCGCTGGGATAACGGCGAAAAAGGCGCAAGAGGAGCTGTGAAATAGCGAAAACTTGAGCTGAGATCTCCAATCGGATCTCAAGTTTGAGGACAAAGATAGAAAGAGAGAGAGAGGAGAGGAGTCGAGTCGAGGAAAAAGCTACTCTCACTCGCAAACACACACGTTCAAACGCGTCACACGCTCTCCCGTGTAAAACCAATACAACAACAACATGCAATATTTGCAAAGTAGTTAAATAATTCAATTCTGCCCTGTCTGCGCTTTATTTCCTTCTTCATTTCGGTTCTCCTCGTTTGTATTTTCGTATAATTTCAACAAGTTTCAGTTTCTCGCTTTTCCCCACCCACACCATCACACAGTTATTTTTTCGTTACTACTTCAAAACAACAAAAACCACACGGCCCACGAACACTAATCACCAATACAACACAACGTCTCGTGTGACGTGCGAGCGCAGAAATTGTCGTCTTTAGATTTTGTTTGTGCACTTTTCGCCATTTCCCTTTGTGTTCCACTGTGTGCGGAAGCGGAGGGGGCGGGAGAAAGAGAGTGGCCGAGAAGCACCTGCGAAAAAGCGGCACGAGATCGCCAGAAAAGCAGAAAGTCGCAAGAAGCAAAAGCGACCGGCTCCCATACACAAACAACCGAGGCACACACACACTTACACTCGCCACACTTGTTGCAGCGGAAGAGGAGAAGGGGCAAGAGAGCGATAAGAAGTGGTGAACAGAGGAGGAGGACGAGGAGCAGGAGGGAAAAGTGCCTAGGAAGACAACAACGCATCTGCTATCAGCGAATACCACTGCAAAAGTAAGCTCACGGATAAAGAGTGGGGTGGAATAGACCTAGAAAGTACCCTATAAAGTAACCAATCGGTGGTAATGTTATGTAGAGGGGGTCTTATCAATGGAAACAATCCAATAGGAATAGATAATATCCAATTTGATACCTTTAAGAAATGGGGATTATCTAATATCCCTTTTAAGCTAATTCTTCCCCAAAGTTGGTATCAGATTTTGTTGGTAAATTTGGTTTAAATTTTAAAACTCTGTATAACAGACAATTAAAAATTAAAATTATCAGAATTTGAATACTATCTAATAATAACTAAATTAATCATCAAAAATAATTATGGCCGTGGAATTATTATCTTTAAATATTGCTTTGCAAATATTTCTTATTCAAATTGTTCCTAAATTAAATGTAGATAAATAAGACGAATTATTCATCAAAATTAACAAAAATATCAAAAAAATTTTAGTATTTTTAGAAGCATTCCTAATATCATTCTTAAAAAAAACAGCTTTTTACAAAAATTTAGTATTTTTAAAAGTATTTATAATGTCTGATAGTGAACATTCTTGAAAAACTAGCTTTCCACATCCTAATGGCCACTTTACAATTATTATATTATATCGGATTAAACAGTTTTTCAATGGATTTTCTATAATAAACTTTTCGATCGATGATCTTTCATGTAACCACTAGTTGATAGAGTCTATCAGATAGACCTCTCCAGTTAACCATCCCCCACAGCGGTTGTAAAAAGTAAGGCCATAAAATAGTCCATATACCATTCATGAGGGACACAATCGGCTATCCGCCGTAGAAAGACCGGCTGATATGTGATAAGAGCCGGACGGACAGGCGGTGCAATTTGCCGATGGCCCGACAATCTCGCATCTGATAAGGCCGGAATCACGATTTTCATGTGCCGCACATTCAAATTAAAGGCGTCAAGCTATAAAATGATATATGAAGAGCTTTAGGGTTTATCAGCGATTGTTATTTTTGAACGTGTACATAAGGGGGTAAAATATTGGGAGTTATCAGGCAGGTTTAACTTAAGGCCCACCAGTGCGACTCTTTTAATGTTGTTATTCTCGTTTCCAGATGGTCAAGGAGAAGCCCAACTCTACTCGTATCTACGACAAGGATGGTTTCAGGCGACGTGCAGCCTGTATTTGCGTGAAGTCGGAAAATGAGGCGGAGGTGGGTTGAAGATATAGAAATAATAATTCCTACGATTTTTTAATAATTTCCCAATTTTTCGAAATCAAATCAGGTACTCTTGGTTACCTCCTCTCGTCGCCCGGAGCTGTGGATCGTTCCTGGTGGAGGTGTTGAACCCGAGGAAGAGCCTTCGGTGACCGCCGTTCGGGAAGTGCTCGAGGAAGCCGGCGTCGTTGGCGATTTGGGTCGTTGTCTAGGTGTTTTCGAGGTGGGTATATGGCCCTTTAACTTCATTAAGCTATTCCAAACTGATTAAACTATGATCCTCTCTTCCAGAACAACGACCACATGCATCGCACCGAGGTGTTCGTCATGAACGTGACCCAGGAACTGGATGAGTGGGAGGATTCGCGAAGCATCGGCCGCAAGCGGCAGTGGTTCACCATTGACGATGCCCTATCGCAGCTGGCGCTGCACAAGCCGACGCAGCAGCACTATCTAATGCAGCTGCAGCACTCGAAGACGCTGGACAACACGAATCGCGTGGTGAACGCCACCCATCCGCCCAAGTTGACCAATGCCGCCACCCCGGCCGCATCGCCCACCACGGCATAAAGACAGCGGATTGCAGGAAGCTGAAACAACACATGCACACCAACACCACACTTAACCGCGAGACTAATCCAACACTAATCCAACTCTAATCCCATTTTGACATTTTGGAAATTTACAAATAGACAGGCAGTCTTCTAGATTATGTTTATAAGCGATACCTATGTTACCCCGCATCCCCCACTAAGCCCCATTTGCGTTTAAGTTTAAGTCAATGCGTTCATTTATGTCTTTAGTAATTGTATCAGAACTAAATTTATGTGTTTACTCCAGAGCGAGTGAAAAGGGAGGTGAAGAAAACAAAAACGCTACTCGATCAATGCTAAGCGATAACTTATACTATTCGAGATCTATAATACGACACAAAACGGAAACAACATGTAATAATTTTTGAGCGAATAGCACTTTTTGCAAACACGAAAAAGAAACTAAATCTAAATCTAAACAACAAAATCCAGAAGTAACGATATCTATTAGATTTTTCTACTCTTTTTTATAATTTACTCAAAATGCATCTTAATTGATTATTGTAACAAACCAACCAATTGGAATCGGCTTTAACAAGCGCAAAGGAGATCTTAATTAACTATGCTAAGCGGCCTAAACAATAAAACGAAAACTATTTAAGCGACGACTAACGAAGCGATTTCGTTTTAAATCTAACTCGGTCAAGGATCATTTTTCAAAAAAATAAATCTGGACAACTTGGACAAACGGACAGAAGACGGAATATAAATCATTAGAAAACCTTAATATTATTAACAACAGTTGCCTATGCAAGAAGATAAAACCCACTGCAGGGGAAATATAAAGATAAACGTTAACTTATTGTAAAAAACAAAATGCGAGAAATTAGAGAAGCCAGCAAACAACATATTATGAACTAATTCAACTACTAAGATATGTGCACGTTGTACTTTTCAGAAACAAAACAAAAAAAATAATAATTACGATTATAATATTAACAGAGCTAAAAGAGAAGCATGTTTTCAATGTGATTTAAGAGATACAAGATACATACGAGTTGAACAATTTAATGTAACATTTTTTCGATGATTTTTTGGCACTTCAAAAGCGCGCAACAAACGAAATTTTAATTCAAGCTCAATGGAAGCAAAGTCTGGCAGTTGAATCTATGATTTCTTCAATCTATCAATTGAACTTTAGTTGCAAACTAAAGCCGACAAACGAACTTTTATCGGAACGCTAAATTATATCACCAATTGTTGCAATTAAACGATGATTTACAACCAATAAAGAAGAAAAAACAAAGCGAGTTTTTTTCTGGGGGAGTTGTGATTGTTCAAAAGTGGCCACAAGGTGCAAGTCACTGGATTGAGATGCGTTTCCTCTGGAAATCCGCCAAGTCAATGATCTGAAAAATATCTACGGTCGCCAACAAACTTAAATAGATAAACATCAGTTTCGAAAAGTGTCTTTTGGGTAGGATAAAATGACTGTTCCACAAATCCTTGCAGGATTTTATTTCCCACTGAACTAAGCTGCCATTTATGAGCCTGTATAAACCGAATCTGAAGTAGAAACTAGCTCGAGGAAGGGCGTGCTCCCTGGGCAACATCAGGAACCAACTGGACATTTCCATTCTTCTCCGGAAATAGATCGAAACTGATTTCGAGAGTGGCGTTAATGGTGCTCACTAGTTGCGAATAAAATGACGATTTTTCCATGCCTCCCAAAAGCTGGCCAATTATTTAATTTTTCCAATTTTAAGATCACCTTTCTGTGGTTATGGTTATGGCAACACAGTCGTCCACATTGACATTATATAATTCCAAAAAGACCACGTTTTTTTACTATTTTTCTTATTACTTTTTATTAGTTCAAGTCGGTATTTTGTTTTCCGTTTTATACACTCTTTTTATGTGTGTTTCTCTCTTTTGTATACCATATACATATATAGATTTTTTCGAAAGTTTTGTGGGCTTCGGTTGTAGAAAAACTTAAAAAGTTTCATTAAAATATAAATTTCTTGTCATAAAATGAAATACCTCTTTAAAGTTGTTTTAGAAAAGACCTAACTAAAAACTATGAACATAGCACATTGTAAACATGTTTGTGTAGTGCAGCCATAAATATTGTATGGTATGTTTGTAATATTATAATAGAGGAATATTAAATTGTTAAATAAGAAAGTAGGCATTAAAACTACGGGGGAAAATTGTAGCACATGATATATGGATCTGGGTTCCGCCGCTTCTTCCTTTAAACATAGAATTAAACTGAGTTTGGCTTGCATATTGCCCTTTTTATGTTATTTGCTTGGTTAGCTTTCGTGTTGTACATATATATGTAAACATATATATAATATTACGCTTATCTTACGACTATATGGACTCTTATCTGCCCTTATTCATGTTGCATCTGCACTCGATATAAGCTTTAACAATTATGGTTGCCGCGCGGGCCGAAAATAATATAAAAAACAAAAACTACATATATCAGCATAGCTCAAACTATTTACATTGGACAGTTTTTTCGGGGGTCTGAGAACGCCAGAAATGATGAGGGGGATGGTGTTTAAATTATTTGTCGGTATGTCTGTGTATGGATAGTGTAGTTTTTGCTTCAATCACATGTTTGCACTCCCAACGAAAACGGTGAATAACTTAAGGAAATGTTGTTGATGGTTGTGAAGATTGCCGGTGCTTCATGGTTGGAATAAAGCTCTGTCTGCCCAATTATCTAAGCATTCTCATCGGTCACGTATATGTAGCCATGCTGCTGCAATATGCTCAAACGCTTCTCAACGGCATCGCGATCTGAAAAGTATTATGAATTAGTTATTTATTAAACTACATAATTGTTTTTCCCACTTACATTTGTTCAGCAGCATTTTGTCCTGTGGATGATTGCACTTTTGCACCAACGAATGCAGCAGAATGTGTGCGGTGTTGTAGCGCTCGAAGCAATTCTTGGTGTTCTTCAGTAGCTCATCCAAAGCAGCCGCCTGGCACTATTAAAAATATATTTATTAATTGGAGGAATTTATTATATATCTGCTGTAATCCTTACCATATCCAATGCGTAGTCGTAGAGAATCTTGTCCGCCGTAATGTTAAATGCATTCGCCTTCTGCAACAGTCCACTGCCATTAAGGCGCTTCGACTCGAACAGCATGCTCCGGTATTTGGCGTTCATGGTGAGCAAAGCTAAGCGAAATAAATTATTAAAAATCATGCACTGGATAAGAAACCCCTGCACTCACCATTCTTCACATTGGACGACGGCTTCAGCTGGCCATTGCGCAGCTGCTGGGAGGCCAGATTCATGCCGGACGAGAGGAGCTGGAGTCCACGGACGAGCAGCACCAGGCGCTCCGCCCGCTTGCAATGCTCCGGGGCATGTGGCGGTATCTGCTGGGCATCCGCCGCCGCCGCCGCCGACTGACCGCCGGCCACCATGAGCGTGGAGAGCGGTGCGCAGCGCGAGTCGGCCACCTCCTGGATGCAATCGGTCAGGGCCAGCACAAAGTTAAGCTTGGACAGGGTCTCGTTGTGCTCGCGATCCATCAGCGTTTCCTCCGACAGCTCGGGGGCCTGGAATGCATGTGGTTCGCCACCACCACCGCCGCCGCCGGCGACTCCTGTGTCCAGCAGACTGTGCAGTCCACCGGTGGCGCCCAGTTCGGGCAGCGTGAAAGCTCGCGGTCCCAGCATGTGATGCTGATTGTTGTTCTCCGATCCACTGCCCGCCGAGCCAATCGAACCCAGCGATCCCGGGGCCACCAGCATCGTGGGACTGCCCAGTGTGGGCAGCTTGGTGAGCGCTGCGGACGGCAGGATGGGAGAGCTGTTGCCACTGCGGCGCAACGGCGACTGCGAGTGGCCCGGCGACACCTGCCAGGTGCTCGGCGCATGCGGCGGCGGTGTCTCCGACAGCGATCCTCCCGAGGCGGAACGCATGCGCGTCGGCGGCGTTCCAATGGCAAACTGCACCGCCGGCGGTGAGATCGAGTTGATGTCACTGCTCACACTGCTCTTGCGCTGATCCGGACGCGGTTGCTTCACGCTGATCGGCTGGGATCGCGGTATCTGCTGGCCACCCAGAGTGGCCACCGTCAAGGGCCCGGAACCTGCGGCCTGCCTGGCCGGAGATCCAGCCGCATTCTGGGCCACCTGGCGACGGGCCGGAGCCGGCACTGGCTTGGGCTCCGAAATGGGCAGACTGCTGGGACGTGGCGGACTGGATTGATTCTGTTGTTGCTGCTGTGGACGCTGCTGCTGCTGGCCACCGGAAGCGGGCTGGGCTTGGACTTGGGCTAGACCCTGGCGCTGGTCCTCCGGAAGGTTCTTGGGCACCAGCACAAAGTCATCCGAGTCCTCGTGGGAGCTGCACGATCCGCTGTTGTTCTCGCTGTCGCACAAAACGCCCACGTTGGTGATGGTGGCACAAATAGCCGGATTTGCCACAACGGAAACTGGTAAAAAAGAAAAAGAGTTGCATTATATGATGTACAAAATAATTTAAGAATTTGGTAATATTGTTTTACGCCCAATAACGATTTTAAAATGTGTCTGGCGTCCACACCTTTAAAAATTTCCGAGAAGTATAAATGCAATTTTGTTGTGTATATTTATACCTGTCGAAATGTAGAAGACATTTTTCAAATAGGACCATTCATTAAAAAGTTATGCGCAATCAACATTTTTTTTTTATATCTATCTCCCTCGCAATTCCTTTAGCTGAGTGACGGGTATTAGATAGTCGGGACACCAAGCCGATTATAACGTTCTCTCTTTATTTTGGTGGGTTTAATCCAAAGAGTATAAATATATAGAGAGGACATGTCATACAAAAGAGTCTGTCGTATGGCGGGTTCTAGCGGTGGAACCCGCATTTTAACAGTAGAACCCGCACTGCTCGATTCTACTTGGAATCTATTCGGCCGCAGCACTGCTAGCCATTTGGCCCAGTGGATAAGACATCTGACTACCAATCTAAGCGGTACGGGGATCGAATCCCGTTGTAGAATTTCAATTTCTTGCGGGGTTTTTTTTTTTTGTTTTTTAAGAGTATTTTGTTTTTTTTCTATTTTGTAATTTTTTTGTTGATTTTTTCTATAAAAACTGTTAAGATGGATTTAATTCAAACCTTTTGTATATTATTGAGTGTTATTTAAATAACATCGAATAATTTCTTTACCACCGCCAAAAATTATTGGATTTCCATTTTTATATTTGTTTTTACATTTCGCTTAAGAATTAAAAAAAACCAGCCCTTAGGAAGCCCGTTCTTTACTTTTTTAATTTTAAGAATTTTTTTTTGATTTTCCAAAGTTAAGAATGCGTTTTTCAGCTAAAAAATTTGAATTTGGGCTTAACAAAAAAATTTTTAAAGTTTAAAAAAAAAAAACGATTCCCTGGGGGCGGGTTTTTTTATGCAGAAAAATATGCGCCAAATTTAAAAACGATCGGTTGAGCCGTTTAGAAATGCCGATGAACACGGACTTTTAAAAACGTGGTTTCGAGAAAAACATGTCATATGTAAAACACGTATAGAGCACTTTAAAAAGACGTTTTGCGGTGTTCACTGTATCTCCGCCAAAAATTACATTTCGTTTAAGAATAGAAAAAACCCGCCCTGGGAAGTTATATTTTTTTTTTACTTTAAATATTTTATAAAGCCGTGCAAAATCAAAAATTATTTTTTTTAGAAAAATTTTACTAGTACTAATTACATCCTAGCTTCCAAAGTTCTTTTAGATTGACTTAAAACTTTTTTGTATAATCTTAAGATGTTAATCTACAAGAAAAGAAATATAAAAAAATTGTTGAGCTTTTAACTAAAATAATAAAAAAAAGTATATATATTTCGAGACATCAAAAAAAGAAAAAAACAATATTAGAAAACGTCTGCCCCTTGCGGTTATCGAACTCGCATCAACATCGCTGATCAACGCTTTAACCAGCACGACCATAGACCGAGTTGAAAATGTTGGACAGAAAACCCTTTTCGACTTTTAATTGTTGTTGGCCCTAGATTATAGAAATTACAAAAATGAAATTTTCTCGAAAATGTGTTGCCACGTTCTCGCACACATACACACAAAGCCCACTTACACTTATGCATTGTGTACTCAATAAACGAATTCTAAAAATAGAACAAGCTCTTTCCCCCTTTTCCCCTTGCCGACAACAGTTTGAACAGAAAGTCAGAGTTATGCCCTCTCTATATAATGTATTCTCTTTGGTTTAATCTTTGTAGACTAGCATATTTGTCAATAAGCTGAATATTAATTGCTTGAACTACCTCTTAACCAGAGAATAAATAAATAAATTGTCTAAACATTTGCAATAAATATATCTTAAATACAGAAGGTGATCATATTTATCAGTTTACATCATTAACATTTAAAATGCCCAATTTGGCATAGATTTCTATATAATTAAATCACTTTACCATTTTTTAAAATTAACACAAAGACGTGAAATAAAGCTCGACTGCTAATTTGTGTATTGCGCCAAAGAATTATCACTCTTTTATGGTTTAAAAGTAGCGCCTTATAATATTTAAAAAACTCTGGGATAAGAGTAAATATAAATTAAAAGAAATTAACAGATTTTGTGCCCATTACAATAGTGTCTTTATAATGCAAATAAAAATAGTCCCAATGCATGTAAATTCCCACCAACACCTACCCGTGTTCTCCTCCTCCTGGGCCTCCTGCTCCTCCCGCTCCCGCTCCTTCTGCTGCTGCTCGGCCAGCTTGACCAGCTGCAGTTCCTGCTCCAGCTGCTGCTGCAGGGGGCTCTTGGCCTTGGCAGGCGGCGTTCCGCCCAGCGGGGGCATGTCAACTGCAAGAACAGCACTCTTAGAGACTCGCCGCCGCAGGTTGGCTGCTTGGCTTGGCTCACCTGGCGACGCGGCCGCCTTCTTGCCGAGAAGGAAGCGGTGCACAAAGAAGCTCTCGTACGAGATGCGGTCCTTGGCGTTGCGCCGCAACAGGCACAGCAGCAGATCCCTAAGATCCGGTGACACGCCACTTGGAATTCTTAAAGAGAAAAAGAGGGGTTATTAATCTTTTTTTGGCTGCGGGATTATTTAGGAATCTTACTTTGGTGCCAGGTTGGCATTCTGCTCGTAGTAGAACTTCAGTTCGTTGGGCGTTTGTGCATAGAATGGCGCCTTGCCAGTCAAACACTGGTAAACAATGGTTCCCAGCGACCAGAGATCCGCCTTGGAGTCGTACTGCAGCGACATGATCACCTCGGGAGCCTAAAGAAAGTCAATATATATAATTAGATTTAATACTATATTATTTTTGGATATTATCTAATTACCATGTACATGGGGGAGCCGCACAAAGTGGCTGCCATGGCGCCCTCGTTCAGAAAACGAGCAAACCCGAAATCGGCTGAAATAAAGAAGAGTTTAAATTACTTATTAGTTCATATTAGTTACTTACAGTAAAGGAAGAAAGTCCTCAACCACAAAGACGATTACTTAGTAATATCAGGTTTGTTACGAAAATAAATCATAGTGACAGGGAGTTTTTAGATAGCAAAAACTTATTTAGCATTGGGTTATAGGGATTATAAGGATTATACATACACACAAAAAAAGCATGTTCCCGTAAAATCGATATGCCCATGTAAATTTCAATTCGTTTTTACATGAAATACTATTTTCGACCAGTTCAAAATTACCTGACCGCGTATCAAATTAATATTGATCTTAAATAATGTAAAATCTATCTACGTTTCCTATCGTTTTTTTTTTGGTAGTAGGGTTTCTTTGAAAAATATTTTTAAATTTCTTACCAATTTTCAGGGTTATTTTCGATGGAGCTGGCAATGTCTTGCCATAATTGTGCGATAGCAAAATGTTTTGTGGCTTGAGATCACGATGCACAATTCCTTTGGTATAAAGTGCCTTCATAGCACCAGCTGGAAATAGGGCAAATTATTGTTATTATTAATATAAATATTTAATATTTTGTAGCAATATTTAAGGGATTATTTTTAGTATTATTCGTTCTGGATATAATTTAAAAATTTTAGTTTGACTAGTCAAGTTGTTTCTCTTTATTTTCTTTTAATCTCACCTAGTTGCACGAGGAAGAGTCTTACGGTATCCTCGCTCAGCGTTCCCTTAACACTCAGATAGTCCGCCAAGTCGCCTCCATTGCAGTACTGTAAAGAGAAATTCGTGCAGAGAAAGATAAGTGGAAAATCTAATTAAGAGAGCTCCTACCCCCCAATGAGCACGAGTCAAGAGTTCAGCGCGCACATAAATCTTTTGGGACCCCAAAGACCTCAAAGCAAAAGGCGACCCATGCAAATGAATTAAGTTCAATCAGTGCGAAAATGCAGGAGCCCCGAGATTCAGTCCTCAGTATTTCCATCTGCCTTTCGCCATTCATGTGCCCGTCTTTTGTCAAGTAAGCCAAGGTCAAAGCGAATATGATTTATGACAATTTTCTGAATCAAGAACTGGAATTAGGGAAATGTTCATCAGCCAGCTGCTTTTTCCTTTGTCGGTTATCTAACAAAGGTTCTGTTCCGGTTTATTTCGGTAGTATACAAAAATAAAAAGAGTTCCGAAAATTTAAAAAAGATTTAACAACCAATTGAAATAATAAGTAAAAACTTAAACAATTACTAACATTATGTAATTTATTGCTTAAACACACAGTTTTCTAAAAACAAACAGTTTCTTAAACGTTTTCAAATATTCTACATTATTCGAAATTTTCAAAGATTCTTTAAATTAAAAAAGGTTTACCAACTTGGAAATAATAGGAATAATAAGTAATATCTACTTAAAAAATTACTAATATTTCATTATTATTTAATTTATTGCTTAGAACAGGCAGTTTTCCAAAAACAAACAGTTTCTAAAATATTTTCAAATATTCTAAATTATTCCAAATATTTCAAAAATTTCTTTTAAGCAACCCTCGCTGAAATGTAAATGGAGAGAACCCCTGTCTCTCCGAAACGCCGTTATTTTGGCCTGAGCAAGTTGCCAAAAAGGATTTGTGATTTTTGACCTTGGGGCCGCCAATCAAAGACATGACTATAGAGTTCCAAACGAAAACACTGCCGAAAAACCCACAGAGCAACAATGTGTGTGGCAAGCATTTTTATGGATTTTTTTTTTCGTTTTCCATGAGAAAATATATGGACCACTTACAGTTTAATGAGCAAACAAAGCCAGCAATGGCAGGCAGCAACAACAAAATTAGGCAATTAAACAGCCAAATTGAAATGACAAAAGATTTCACTCCACTCGCTTTTGTTGAAAAGCGCAAAAAAATAAAAACCAGAAGAGTAGCGAAGAGAAAAGAACATTAAACAAGTCATTGACATGTAAAGTGACATCAGGCAATGGCAAAAACGCATAAATATAAAAGTAAAAGTCCGCGAGAAATGGGGAAACACTCGCTATAGGGAGGGATTTTCGTTATCTGGGGCTTTTATCATTCAAAATATGTGCAATACCAGATAGAGTTTTTTAAATTATTTCAATTTCCCGGCAACAAGTGTGCATGAGTCAGCGATTTATTGGAAAATGCACTTGCGTAATTAAGAAACAATCGGGGTTCTCTGTTTTTTTTTTGTTTAAAGAAATCCGTATAATGAGAGCTTTTGAAGCTAAGAGAAGACTCTCTTCAGCCCTCGATTGTAGCTCTCGATTTCCTGAGCTCGCTGCTTCTGCGGTCTCATTTCGTAGCTCATTTTTAAATCGACGCTCGGCCATATCGCACGTTATCTCGCGGAACAAAAAATAAAAAATAAATAAAAATAGTAGCTACAACATTTCTTAATGAAACTTTAACGCGAAATTGCCACCAAAATAATAGCCACAAGTGTAATCCCCAATTTATAACATATCATATCTCAATACAAAACGACGCGAGTCATTCCGAGTTAACGCAATGGACTAAAGGTCAACATATTCTAGGCGATAAAAACAAAGCTCTTATACAGTAATCACAACACAAAGACCTAGAAACGGAATTAAAACAAGAGTTTAACTTAGTACTCGGTGAATCAAGCGGTTCTCATTCAAATATTCAAACAAACTTATCACTCCAATCACGTCTAATTTAATCGAAATGATTCAGCCTCAGCGTTTCACTTTTCCAGCAAATTATGTAAATAAACTGTGAAGGGGGGACACTATCTGCTATATCAAAAGACAGACCCCGACTTATAAGTAAATCCCAAAGCAAAGTTCATTATGATCGACATTAATTTAAATCCGACAAGTGCGAAATTAGTTTTATTAATAAAATCAGTGGGGTTTCTTGTTCTCTTGTTCCTTCTACTTTATATATGTATTAAAATGGAATATTTTAGAGATAAGACTAACATTATTTCTATATATTTCATTATAATAACTGTTTTATAAATATATGTTAATAAACTCTAATAAACTAGAAATTAAATTCTTAATACATTAATTAATTATGTCAAAGTAGCTTCCAAGAACAACAAAAACAAAACCGCGAGAGAGGAGAGAGACACAAATATTAAATATTTATAACTGATAAGATTAACACAGCAAAACATTAAACTAAACATGGGAGAGATTAAAAAAAGAGAGAGTGATAGAGAGTGTTTCTCTCTCTTTTTTAGCTCTCACCTCACACACACACCTGTTCAGTCAGCCCACCGAAAATGTTGGCAAATTTTTTTTGCTCATTTGAGAATCGGCAGCGAGTGGAAAAGTTGGTGCGAGCGGAGTGAAAAGCTTGCGAAAAATAATTATTTTATTTTTGGCAAAAGTAAACCGGCAAATGCAAATATGAACCAATTCTAAAACCAATAATTTCGAAACCAAAACAAAAGGACATTAAAAGTGCAAAGTGAAAAGAAACGCAAAAATAATAAAATTCTATTTTCAGCTTGAAAATTTCCACATCAACTTTGGCAAATACTCAGAAAAAGAAATGAAATCATATAGATAAACACCAAATATTACCAAACAAGCCTTGAAAACGCAGTGAAAACAAAAGCTAAATAAATAACCATAAACAAATAATAAACAATAATGCACGTGTATTACAAGTTTGGATTACTCTTGATATTTTTGCTAAGCGTAAGGTAAAAACCCAACTCCAATAAATATTTACAGATCTCGCGATTTGAAATTCCTATACGGCTGGAAAAGTAATACATTTATTTATAAGTATAGAAAAAAAAACCTTGCGCTCAAGAGAAGAAAGACAAGGGGCAAAGTTTCCGTTTAGCAACATTCGTAATGATTAATTCACTCAAATCGAAATAACGACAGGTGAACCTGAATAACGGGACTTTGACCCTCCAACAACTGAGATATCAATGCCGAACGAAATACTCACGCATGGGGTTATAAAAAAAAATAGCAACTTTTTATTGATAGTCCACGGCAACAGCTCTTAATTGCCGCTGATTATATATTATGTACGCGAATTTACACTCCACCTAATCATATCGCATAATCTGATAAAAATAATAACAATCCCCGGTTGCCCGATAATTTATACCGTTTTTCCTTATCAAATTTGTTTGGTCAGCGCTTTGAATTTCTCAACGAATATCGAAGTAGTAGAAATAGCAATTTACAACTGTCTCGATTATTCATGGTAACATCAATTTATGACTCAGATTTGCTTTAGCCATTTATTACTATCGTCGACTTAACGGAAAATTATAGTTATATCTTTTTAAACCATTAAATAAAGTAATATATCATTTTTCCCCAATATAAATTACTTTTCTTAATGTTTAATAACTACATAATATTTTCCCAGTGCACTTAAACCAATTTCTCCATTGATTTTTGGGCCTTTGCTAGCCTTTTCAGCCACTTCAAATCAAATGTCAAAGTAGAGTGCTTTTGAGTGCGCCGCTTCCAATTTTAGTCATTTCGTTCAAGTAGTCAAGGGAATTACTTTGACTGGGTCGTCGTGCTTAGTTACAGTTTAGAGATATTTCGAAACGCACATTAAACTAAGTGAGCTGAAGCCTGAAGGCATTTGGGTAACGTTCGATAAATATATCTTTATTATCCGGTAGCAATATATTAATAAATGCATTTCTTATCATTAGTACCGAACACTTGAACAACCTGTTTCGGTTCTATCAAACTAAGCACTTTTATGGTCTGACGAGGGTCTTCAGCAATCATAGAAACTTCACTCAAAAGTCACGCAATTAAAGAGAATGCCAAATGGCAGTTTTAAGTCTCACTTGAGCTACTCTACCCACCTATTCCCACCTTTTTTTTCACGCACCCACTAGAACTGAAGTCGCCTAAAGCAGGATAACGAACGATTTAGAATCAGGCGAGTCAAGTCGAAAAAAAAACTGAAGAGGGGCTACAAATCACAGAAAAGGAAAACAAAAAACAGAAAAAAGTGAGAGTAAACAAAGTCGCGAAATAAAACCGGTCAAGTTGTCTCTTTTGCCATGAAGTAAACTGGTTTTTGTCTGTGTTTTTGTAATGAAGTATTTACAGTTAGTGTCAAAAATGTAATACTAGTTATCGAGACCAACAATTGAATAGAGTTTACAATTCTTAATATTGTTTTTTGTTTTCTACCGACTTATTTCATTTGAAATAAATTTTATTTCAAATTTTTATTCGATTAAAATGAATACAATGTTAATTATCAAAATTATAGAAAAGCTTTCTAATTTGTTCCTAAAAATTATATTTATTAGTAAATAATTCACTTAACTTGTCTAAATTTTTTCATTTATTTATTTAAGCTCTATTGTTTTGTCCACATCTGTATAGAGAAATACTTGTATGTCATACGAGAAATACATATGTGGCTATATTCATTCATGCTCTTTCGTGGAGCAAACATAAACAAAAGCGTATAATGATAGTGGGGAAAACGAATGTTTCTGTGTGGCTATGGCGTGGCTATAATAAAATGGGTCAAGAGCGTTTTCAGGACAAATTAGCGAGGTGTGTTCGCCTTCAAGACGCGAATGATGTAAGCACGTTCTCTGCTTAGAACCACAAATCTAAAGCCAAATATTGACAATTTTCGGACTTTTGGTAAGACCACTTTACGAATTTGTCAAGTAATTGCTCTATCAGAAATGCGAAAATTGATTTGAAATGTAATTGCCCTGCGTTTTTCTTTATAAGTAATGAGAATAAATTTCAATGCTTTATAAGTCTTTCCACGTCGCGGAATATTCCAGAATTGTGTTCTTTAACAAGCATTAATTTAACAATTTTCTTTGTTTTCAGCATTAGCCACACAAATGCCGCTCCAGCGGGCAGTGAGGAGTCAAATCGATCGCTCAGCTCCCCCGAGGACTTGGATTACGATGATGATGATTACAGTGATGTAACGACAGGCGAGGAAGCGCCGGAGACAGCAGAAAATAGACTGATGCCACTATCATCCTCCACATCGACCACCACCACATTTCGACCAATATTTAGTGAGTACTATTAAAATCTCAATAGCGAGAAGAAGTTCTAAGGAGTATTCATTTACAGATATACCAAGACGCAGCAACCATGTCCTGGAGCCCAGTTGCCCGCGCAACTGCCTCTGCCTGGAGGACTTCAAGTATGTCCAGTGTGCGAATGCCCATTTAACCCATGTTCCCCTGGACATGCCCAAAACGGCGGCCATTATCGATCTGAGCCACAATGTGATTGCCGAACTGAGGCCAGAGGATTTCGCCAATCTGTCCAAAGCGGTGGACATTAATTTGAATCACAATTTGATTAGCCACATAGACAAGGAGGTAAGTTCTCGAATAATACAAAGAACCTCTCTATAAATAGTTAAAGTTAATTGTTGGAAAATGAGCACAACAAAGATTAAAAATCTCAATGTTGTATACTAAACAAAATATTGCATTATATATTTATTGCAATTGTTATTTGTACTATTATTTATTGTAATATGTATGTATTTGTATGTTTCTTCATTGAAAATACCATATGATTTACCTTTAAGCTCATTCAAAATGAATTTGTTTAATGTATTTGAACTTACTAACCCGGATTACTCTGTAATTATCTTTCATTAATTTTCCTCAAATGTATTAAAATTATTACCAATTTTAGGTCTTTCAAGGATCGGAGCGCTTGAAACGACTTCGGCTGGCCAACAATCGTCTAACGAAAATCGAACCCGACACATTTTCGGCGGCCAAGGAACTGAGCCTTTTGGATTTGAGCAACAATTCCATAGTCCAGCGACTGGATGGATCCTTTCTCAATCAACCCGACTTGGTGGAGTTCAATTGCGCCAATTGCAGTTGGACAGAACTGCCGGAGCAGACGTTCCAGAACATGAGTAGCTTGCAGGTGCTTCGCTTGAACCATAACGATTTCAAACAGGTGAGTTTCTAGCGCCAAGAAGTGCGATAACCAAAGCTATCGTTTGGAGCTCTATGGCTTGCTATCGCTCGCTATCGATAGTTGGCGCAGCTCCCCAAAAACAGCTGTGTTTGCCCCCATATAGTAATATAGTTGTCCCGCTCTCGCTTTTTCCATTCCGACAGCAAATCAATACGAAAGCTTTCTCGCCGCTAACAAAAATAATTAAACTGAAGCTGCCGGAACTGGAGCAGCACAACATCGAGGAGCTGTGTGGTCTGCTGTCCTCCATCGACACGATTAGTTTCCTGAACTTTGACATCAGCTGCTACGAGTTCGTACTGGGCACCCCCTTCAACGGCAGTCTCATTTATCCCACGGAACCGCCGACAAAGGGAATCTCGGGTCTTCCCATCGTGGCTACAAGTACTCCGAAGCCAGCTACTTCCACGCCCGCACCGCCCAGAAGTGGTGAGATCTTTATAATTAAATAGTTTCTATACTATTGCTAACGTGGCGATCGATATTTCTTCCTTTTAGCCAATCGTAATCGAGGGGGAAAAATGGAGAACTCCACGGAATTGGTTAAGGCCGGCATCCTAAATTCCGCGACCAACACAAGCGGAGTAAAAGTGGAATTGCCAGCCGAGAACAAGACCAACCAGGTCGAGATTGCCCCAGAGGTCATCAATACCCTGCTCATCTGTGAGTACCCCTCTTTATAAGTAACTCAAAACTACCATTTATCACAAAAAAAAATTATAAAGACCCCAGAAGTACTTAAAATCTGGCTGTAATTTAAACTGGTTATAAACTAAATTGTTTATAAAGTATCTTAAGTTAAGAAGACTTTTTATAACCAGTGTTTTTTCACTTATTTAAAATTCTAATGTAAAACATATGGTCGCTTGAGTTACTATCGTTTGAATTCCCCATAAACCTTACTAATTTGCCTTATCTTTCCCTCTAGGCATCATGGCTTTGGCCGTGATTGGCATCGTTATTGGCCTCATTTGCCGCAAGGATATTGGCGGCATTAAAACCAAATGCTGCCGCACTAGCAAACCAGAACCAAAGGATCAGGTCCATCCCACTGAGGAGATACCATTGAATAAGCTAGCCTAAGAGAACTTTCTAAAAACCAAACAAAACAACACCAGCAAACAAAGAAGAAAAGTGAATCCTATCCTCCAGTTTCGAGAACAAATTCCATTTTGACGGCATTTTTGATAGATTATAAATAGGTATACGTCGTATGTGTATATGGCTAAATTAGTTAACTACTTTAACTCGGTTTCCAGCCGTCGTCACGCCTAATTATAGTTTCTCCTACATTGTTTGACCGCACAACTGCTACCAGGAAATTAATTCCCCGAATCCATTGTTAGATTCTAGTTGTTAGTCGGTTTAGTAGGTTAGGCCGCCTAGTCGCTTAGCGTTCTTTTCTCTAGGGGAACTCGGTAAATGGGATCCCATTCGAAATCCTGGCACTGTTCTAGTTTAAGATCCAAAAGAAATTTCCATCGCACACTTAAAATAATGTAACCCCTAGATACTTTAGTTGCTAGCTATAGACTTCTGCCAAAATACAATAAAAGTAATTATTGTAAATAGTAAAGAAATAATATTGTTTTTATAAGAATTTATGGACTATCCCTGGAAACCTTACACCAGATAGCCTTGATCGCTTTCCCACCCTCTTGCTATCACATACCTAAGCTCAGACAACAAAAATTAAGCACCGAATAAACACATCGTAAAATATTGGCAAGATAAATAAACAAATCAGGCGAACCAGAAGCAGCCAAAATGGTGGGAAAAGCGCGATGGAATAGCACGTGGCCGCAGAACCAATAAATATTCATCAACAACACGAAAAACGAACTGATTACAAACTTGGAGAAGGGGAAGCGGACTCCTCTCTGTCTCTCTGGTGGCAAACAAATTATAATACAAAGCAAACAAGGCGAATGGGGCCAAAGTCAGGCGATCGAATGTGTACCAACTACTACAATAAACATCAGATGGAACGAAACACTCCCTTCCTATCGCTTTTTTAACCCCCATCAGCTCTATTCTGCTCCACCTATGTGCGCCGATGACATGCAATCGTGTGGCCACAACAATGTGGCGTCGGAAGGCGAATTAAAAACAAAACAAAAAACTATAGATTGGCCTTTCGATTAGAACTATTTTGGAAACACCCTTTCCTGACTCGAACTTTATTTTAAATATTTTATGTGTTTTATTTAAATATTGAGTATCCATTGAACACAAAAGAACCAAAAAAAGATTGGCCTTTCGATTAGAAGTATTTTGGAAAAACTCTTTTCTTGAAGTTTATTGTAAATGTTTAATGGGTTTTATTTAAATATTTGAGTATCTATGAAACACACTATTCAAAAAATTAGACTTCAAAATTAACTGAAAATATTTCGTAAAATAAATAGTAAAATAAATATTGTAATATATTTGTTGTACTAATTTCCCTTTAATTTAGACTGAATGTATTTTTTAATACCTCAACTAATTCCCATATTCCTCTTACCCACTTAAATACAAGGGTATTCATAAGAAAACAACCCTATCCAATCTTATCAGTGAAAATACTCGCCAAAAGGCAGCTAATTCTCGTGCCACGCGCATTTGACCTAATTTCAAGATAATAGATGGTATATAAACACTGAACGCTAAAAGCATGCAAACACCTGTAACCCAAATTGAGTTGAACAAACTTGAGGTTAAATGCGTGAATAGGTAAAATAACGAAATGCGTTTTACCAAAAACGGAAGACAGAAAGATCAGCGAAAACAAAAATATATATAAGAAATATCAGATAAAAATAGGTAAAAAGGTAGTGTATAATTTACATACGATTATAATCACAAAAAGATTAAATGTTATAAGTGTTCAGAAATATATCTAATAAAAATTTTCTAATATTCGATTATACAATTTGGAAACTAAAATTCCTAATTTAAGAACTTGATACTTTTTCAGTTCCCTGAGCTGTCAGTTTTAAGTGCAAGCCTTTAGTGAGTAGCAGGCATTCGGCGCAAATCGCTTTTACCATTCTATTCTTACTTTATTTTTGTTTACGAATTCATTTCGCAACTTCCGCAATTAATGGCGTAGCATTTTGGTCAAGAGAAGGAGGTCTAAAGTGGGAGGCGGGAATATTTTTGGGTGGGGTGAGGGTGGGGGAATGACGTGGAACTGGTCGACGTGCACTTTGCTTTGCACCTCCCATACGATATCATCTGGACGGACTGACTCACACACGTTTTAGCCATAACAGCATTAAATATTTATGAATTTCTCGCTTCGCTATGCGGTTACATTAATCTGGTTTAATGGGAAACTCACCTCCATGACCAGGCTGACGCAATCCTGGGACTCCTTGCAGTCCAGCAGAGCCACCACATTCTCATGGTGCAGCTCGGTTAGCTCCTTCAGGATCTTTATCTCCTTGCCGAGCAGATTCTGGGTCTTCAGTTGTCCCTTCTTCGTGATGCACTTGATGGCCACCGGCATGTGTTTCTAAAACAAAGAAAGGAAAACGTTTCATTAATACTCAATCAAGGGTTAGTCACTCCAAAGTCATCGAACGGCTAACCCAATTACAAACCAAAGTCAGCGAAATGACTCAATTTATTCGCCTGGGAATTTAATTGACACAAAAGTGGCAAAACAAAACACTGTATGTATTAACATTTCCCATTTTGAATTTGTTTTGAAATCGAATGTTGGAATGTTGTGCGAATGGTATAAACATTTTAATTAACAAAATAATAAAGTGGTTAATCGGTCATTTGCCTTTGATTCTCTTCTTTTGAACCGGATTTAAATTTATCTAAACGATTTTTGAAATATTTAAACTATTTATGCAAAATAGAACATAGCTAACATTTGTGAGAATCGCATAGAGAGGCGATAATTTTTTTAATTGAGTATTTATAGCCAAAAGGAAACCAAATCGAGGGTATTTCAGTTTTGTATATTATTCTTTTTCAGGTTTATGACCCCTGCCTTTGTGGGAAGCGTTCCGAGTTCCCATGGAGTTCGTCTCCTTTTACCTAAACCCGATAATCTTTGCATACAGCGGCTGCCATAAATTTGCCTTCCAAATGTTTACATTCTCCTTGGGCAAATGTCTTTGGCTTGCTTCAATTAGCACGCAGTGGAACAGGGAAATGCGAAAAATGCAAATCCCCCGATTTGAGGAACGCGAAACGTTGGAGGGTCTCGCTCGGTTAAATGTTATTATTAGATACGCAAAAACGCATTCAACCGGCGGGCAGACAAACGGAGGAGGGGCAGGTCCATAATTGCGGTGAATAAGATTGTTTACCCGAGTGCTCGAGTGACGAACTTGGCCGGGACTTGCAGTTAACAGCTAACGGACGGGGTTGGGTTGAGTTAACCGGTCGAATCGGCCCACTGATAAGGCCTACGTCGTTAACTGCACCTCCTGACCCCCCGACTCCCCACCTTATTTGCCTTAAACTTAGCAGGTGACAATGACTCTTTGTCTGTGTTTGCTCTTTCCGCCGTCTGGCCCTGGCTAAAACTCAAAACAAAAGACGAAAGTGTAAATTTGAACAAGTTTGCCTACTACAAGGAAGCACTCCCCGAATAGTGGATAGTCTGGTTGGGAAGTGTCGACTGGGATTTATCCTATCCACATCATGACATCGTTTTAAAATAGTATTAAAAAAGATTATGATGCCATAAACCGAATTTAAGTGGCTTTAAGCTTAAGTTGGCCTGTCAATTTTGACTTTTTGTCATTAACATTTAATGGTAAGTCTTATTTTTTGTAATTGCTTTTTTTCTTTAAGTAATAATGAGCAATTTTAATAACAAATTTAATATTAAAGTTAACTCTGAATTTATAAAAAAATTTTAAATGATTAAAAGTATTAATAATTCAGTTGGTTTTATAGAATTTTATTAAAAAGTAGTTGATGTATAGTTGGTATACCCCTCAACTTACAACTAGTGGATATAAGTAGACACTCTACAGGTTTCCCCTTAGAATATCGGATCACCTCAACCGGCGTTCACGCGTTGTTTGAATGAAAATGATAATCGATATATTTTCCTCCACGAGCACACATAATCTTTAGCTTGTGCATTCGCAGATGTATTTTTATAAAATTTGCATTTTTATTTATTCGTGCTGGGTAAACTGCAATGAATCAAGCAATTCTTACAGCTTCTGACCGATAACCGCACAGCTCCTGCACTTTTGTTTGTTTGCGACAATCTTGAGGCGAGTTCAATTGCATCTGTTGCCAAGCATCTGGCCGTGTTTAATGGGGTATAACTTTTGACTCGTGCAAGATTACAGAAGGCAATTGGATCAGGTCAGTGAGAAAAGATTAAGTAATTAATGGATTTAACAATGGGATAGTTGTAGATATTAATTAAAAAATTAAAATAAAAATAAGAAAAGACCCTACCTACTTAAAATGACTGTTCAAATTCAAATAAACCTGAATGAAATCTGTTTACATTTCTATTATATTTGGCTCTTTACGTCACTGCATTATATTCTGTTTACCTTGTAGTCGAAGATAATAAAAACGCCCGAGAGATTAGATTACCCATTAAAACAATTGCGGACATTGGGCAACGGAAACCGGGCAGTTCTTGACCCAATCACCTCAATCATCCAAGCGCAGGCGAAAACTGTGTCAAAAGCGAATGGGAAAGTTGCACCACACACACACCTGAGGTCTGGGGAAAATGGAAAATTAGAGGCGAGACCTCCGATCTCAAAGTCTCCAAGTCCCGGGGTGCAGCATTAGATATTTCATCAAAACCTCACCCAAAAGAAAATAAAGGTTCAACGAACTGGGAGGCTCGATAAGGCGAGGCAAATTTGCTGTTTTGCTGGGGGTTTTAGGTGCATTGGCCCCTCAACTAACAACAAGAAAGGAAAACATTTCTTTTGGCCAAAAATAGCTAGGCGAAAAAAGATAATAATTGCGCAGAAAATGCGCGAAAGAGTGAAGCCAGAGATACTATAAATGCGAATGGGGAAAAAAGTGCAGCACATCATCGTATCTGATGGATACAACAACAAACAACTTCAACTGGTTTGGCGGCGGGTAAAAATGTATCTGCTCACTGCCGCTAAAATTTTGCAAACAAATCGCGAAAATTTTCAAATATTTTTGCGACGCAAAACTTTTATATTTCGATAGCGCATAATTCACGGGCGATCGGTTTCACAAGTCAGCCGGCTAATTTATATAGAATACCACCGATCTGGAGCTGAACAAGACAAACTAGTTTGCGAGTGAGTAATGCCTGGCTTGATATGATATGCTATATATGCTGGAAGATGTCTGGCGGTATTCACTGAATAACTTAAGCGTTAATTTCGATTTGTTTTGCTATGCACGTGTTTAGCCTCTCGTTCCCACCGTCTTAAATTGGAGAGGTGATTTCGCTTTAATAGAGTGAGTTTCTTTTTGTATATGTTGCCTAACTTTAGACTTCCGTGTACTAAAATTGTGATGAATAAACAATAAGACTGGGAGAAAACATTTTCTAAACTAAGAATAATTAAAAGATTTTTTTAAATTAATTTGTAAATTATCAAATACAATTTAAAAAAACAATTAAACTAAGAGAAAACATTTTCTAACTTAATACTTCTTTAAATTAATTTTTAAACTATTAAATATAAAAAAAAAACTATTTACACGTTTTTTCCTGGAAATCTATAGCAATTTGCTTATCATTTTTAAAAGGGCCTGTCCCGCTTCATTATAAAACATTAAAAAACCCTACTATCTATAGTATTATAAAAATTGAAAAGATTAGATGAAAGATTAGATCTTTATAGACTTTGTCGAGACGCATTTTCGCCGCCGAATGCAAGCAAATAAAGTAAAAAGGCGGCGACAAAATCAAATGCAAATTGCCATTGCATTTTCGCTATGGACAAACAAAACATATGAATATGCACATTACGCAATGTTAGAAGGGGAGGGTTTTTTTCTGAATATACAATAAACTTTACACGCTTAGAACGTAATTTTTGCATGATTCCGTCGTCGCCGACAGCTTATGCAATTTGGCGATAAAACGGAGCGGAGCGTTCTGTTCGGTGAATTATGGAAGCACGTGTCGTCTGGATTTCCACATGCCAGCGTATCCGCCAGATAAAGATTGATGATGGATTCATTCATGGCAAAAGGGAAAACTACCAGACGGTACTTAGCACCGCAGCTGTTTGTCGTTTATTTTTGGTCTCGGATTGAGATCCTCTGAGGAGGATTTCCTTTCCTATCCACAAGTACGAGTATCTTTTGGGTGTGTATCTTTCGTCGCTGCACATGTTTGACTATTTTTAGCCAGTGCCTCTGAGCACGTGCAAGCAAAAGATACTCTTTTGGAGACACAAATGCCAGGCACTCCAACATGCCTTGTCCTTCGCGCTGCTTAAGTAACCCAAGTGATTACCGGAGACGTTAAGTCATGGAAAGAAATCGAAAACTGCCGGACCACGAAACCAGTTACTTGAAATGGCCATAAAAGGAAAGACGCGGGAAGTGAACTGAGCTCAACTCACATTCCAAATGTCATCAAAGTGCGCTCAAGTGGATGGAAATATTATAAAAGACATATGTATCTATAAAGCTTTTTAAGATATCTAATAAAAGTACATGGACTATTATGTTTTATAATGGTTGAATAAAAGGTGTTTATAACCAAACCTTTGTAGTAAAAATAACATAAATGTGACAATCAATCATCTGGAATCTAGGTACATTTATTTTTCAGGTTCTATCACAGATCCAAATCTTTAAAAAGGTATAACTCAAATAATTTGAAACATTTAAAACGAAACTCACGATAAAAAGATTTTACTCATACATTTTCCCCTTAACAAAAAATAAATATAACAAAGAAAAACAAAAGATACTTGGTAAAAACCCATGCAAGACAAAAAATAATATATGATTTTTAAAAAACGCTTGCTCTTAAAATGACACATCGAATAAAGGAATTTATTCAATGACGAATTCCTACTATTTCCTTAAGAAAATTGAATTATTTATTTAACACTTTGGTGTTTCAATTAAATGATTAACGATCAGTAACAAGAAAGAAAGGAGAGAAATCCGAAATGAAATCAACAGATCTTTAGTAAAAGGGAGAAGGAGAAACCCAACGTTAAAGACAAATCCAAATTGACAGAAAGAGAGGGTCTTACATC
Organism: Drosophila takahashii; assembly: GCF_030179915.1. NCBI lineage: Eukaryota > Metazoa > Arthropoda > Insecta > Diptera > Drosophilidae > Drosophila > Drosophila takahashii. The sequence continues at coordinate 13,352,166 of NC_091680.1, forward strand.
ATTGAAAAGAGACGAGACGAATGTCTGGTTTACGTGTGAACCGATTGTGCCATTGTCATTGTTACTGCTATTGTTATTGTAGTTGTTATTACTGTTGTTGTTGTCACACTGCATTTGCAATTAATAATGTGATTTCATTTACTGACGAGACGAACTTGAGCAATTTAGAAAAACAAAGTACACAAAACAACAACTGCGTTGATAAGAGCGTTTTTTCTTTTCTATGCCTTGTTGCACTAACAAAAACAAGATCGGTGAAAAAGAAAAATAATGAAAATCAAACACACTAAATGATATGTGTGAGATAAAATTGGTCGGCATAATCATATGGACAAGCAGGTATTATGTATTATATATATTGTTTTTGGGCAGAGAAACACATATGGTGTGTAGGTGCGTGTTTTTAATGGATACACAAAACAGCTGATGCAATAACTGGCAGCTGTTTCAAGAAACTTTTCGCTTCGAGCTTTTCACTTTGCGTGTTTTCTGTTGTTTTGATTTGTTTTGCTTTTAAAACTCAATGAAAATTAAATTAAAAAAAACCGTCATTCGGATGTTTTTTTCGTTTCAACTATTTCTTTTTATACCAGTTTCGATTTTTTGTTGATAAAAGTTGCTTGACCTGCCGCATTTATGTGTATTTGCCTAACTGGTTAAGCTGGTGACAATTAAAAAAGCCTATTATGGCGTCTAAATATGCATGATTTATGGTCGAATAAACATTTTTATTTTGAAATATTCACAACGAATTTAACTGATTATTTGCTAATGAAGAGCCAAAGGTTTTCCAGCTGCAATTAAAGCGTGCATTTACAAGTAACAGGCTATTAAAAATCAGTGACGATTTAAATATGGAAATCTATAGTTTTTTTAATTTGTTTACTTTGTAATCTCATCGGAATTTCTCAGCCCTTTTGCTGCCCAAAACGCGCCATTATTTTCATTATTTCTAAGATGACCCTGAAATAGTTCAACACACTTCTAATGCGCACATTTGTATATTTATCATACGCAGTGGTGTTTAAGTATTTCATTTGTATCGCCCAAAGAAATCGCACGTGCGTGTGGCTCCCAAATTTTGCTTAGAAATACTGAGAGGGTATAAGGGGCAACAATTGGAAAAAAAAATAAACAAAAGAAAAAACAACACGCAAATTTTAAAGAAAACAAAAAATGGAGCCACGCCTGAAGCCCTCCACAAAAGGGCTGTGATTTCGCTCAGCAATTTCATTGGGTTCGGTACAGTGGGTCGAAAAACATTAAATTTGAAAAATCAAAAAAATTATAAAAATACTGATTAGGCAAAAAAAAAAGTTATGTTATTGAAAATACTATACCAATAGATAAATATAAACATTTAGCTATTTATTACTTTGTATTATCTTTAAAATTTTTCATTTCTCGATCAAAAATATTCTAAGCCCTATTGGAATTCTTAAATAAGAAGTGTTTTATTTTCTAGAACATACGATATTTACTTGAAATATTTTTCTAATAATGGGCTCTAATAAAAAACAAAGATTTCTAAATGTTTTCCTGATTTTATTTATTTTTTAAAAACGTTTCTCGCCTTTTTAACACATTTTTATATGCTTTTGTGGGTGATTTCATTTGATAACTATTTATATTGCTTAGCTACACTGTGATCAGCTGATTTTTCGTTATATTTGCGACATTTGCGGAGCGGGCTTTTGGCTCTTTTGGCGTTTCTGCGTGTTTACCTTTGACAATGGCGCATTGTTAATAACTTTGGGGCTTGTTATTGTATTAGTTACAAATGCGACCGAGCCCGCATTAAAATGAAAACAATAACAACGGATCAGTTGGTGGGGAAAACAGGTTAATAACATGACGGAATGGAATGGTCGGTTGGGGTTGTAAATATGATGACTGAGTGCTTCAAAGCATTCCGCTTCTTACCTTGCGATGACGTCCTTTGTAGACGACGGCAAAGGCGCCGTGGCCCAGCATATCCTTGGAGCTATATTCATATTCCCCGACAATATTCATTGCATGCGAAAAAGGAGGAGGATGCGACGCCTGGAAGTGCTGCTCTCTCCTTCGCCCGCTCTCTCTCGTACACCCCCTCGCTCGCTCTCACACACGCACACACACACTTGCGCTCTCCTCTTCGCCTTCGCCTTCTCTGCTTTGCTTTCGTTTGCTTCCAATTGCAATTGTGGAAAATGGAAAATCAATTTCTTTACTTTCAGCCAGCCACCAAAAGGGATTTTCTGGCCCTCGACGATCTCCGGACTGTTCACGTAACACCTCCGCTGCCCTTCGCGTCCACCTGGCCAGTTGACAATTATCGGGCACTCACTTTAATTTCACTTGTAATTGAATTAAACTGTTCTTTTCCGTGTGTGATTGTGTCGGTTCTTTCAGTATTGCTTTTAATTGCGGCCCACACTCGCAGACACACACACTCACGATGGCACACACTCTCGCACACACACGCACGGTCCGCACAATTTCCTTTGGGTCTTTGGAAAATTTGGCTTCTTGGTCCCAGCGAAAAACTTTGCAAAAGTGACTTTTCCAACTACTTCGCGAGAGAGACCAGTGGAAAAAGGCAACGATTGAAAACACAGCTAAAAGTGGGGGTGGCGAGTGTGGCCTCAGGTGTATTTGGGGAAAATACTGAGCGAGCACATTAAATACTAAAAAAAGGGATGTGCACACAACTAAAAGTAGAGGTGAAGAAACATTCACGGTATTCCCTAAACTGCTGAATTACTAAATTGTTGAATTTTCAAACAGCTGTTATTTGTTGTAAATTTTCACGAAACTTAAAACATGTAACATTTGATTTTTTATTATGCTGTCTAAAATTTTTAACCAAGGTGAAAACAAACAAACAAAAAAAAGCGCATGTGAGTTCTAAATTGATCTTAAAGTAATTAATGCTTACTGGTGATACTAAAATGTTGACTTTTAATAAAAAAAAAGTAACAATTCTGGTTTTCAAAGATTCAATAAAATTTTCAACACGGATCGTGTTCCCAACTTTTCCAACCAACTCTGATTGGAAATCAAAATGCCGAGGTTCTTGGCCAAATGATTCTCAAATCTCTTGAAAATAACTTTTTTATTTAGTTGTCCAGTCTTTTATAAATGTTTTTAATTCCTATATAAATAAATAAATATAATAAATAAAAATAAATAAAATTAAATACCTATTTAAAGAAACTAAAAATACTTTTGGTATTTTTCCCAAAAATAACTATCGATTACTACTTAGGAGCGAGAGTCGGGATTATTCAACAACCAACGACTGGTACTACAGCCTACATTGTGAAAAGAAGAGCAGAAAAACAAGGGAAATTCTTTTAATTAAAACCAAGCGCGGTAAAAATTGTAAACCGTTAATCGCAGTGCTGCTAATTAGCACAAAAGGCAAGTTGCTTTTAACGAAAAACCATTAAAATACCGCCTTTCTCAGCTTGTTTTTGTGTGCGTGCGTGTGCAGAGAATTTGTGGATACATAGGCACAGTGATAAGAAGAGAAAGAGAGGGCGGGTGTGGAGTGAACGGGAGGAGGAGGCGAAAAGCATGTAAAACGTGGAAGTGGAATCTCATTCTAAAATTGTTGTGCCTTGCAGGAATCGCAAATTAAACTTGAAACAATGAGTGCGTCGAGTGAAGGCGGCGCGGGAGGCGGGCCGGTGGGCGGTGGAAGTACAGCTACAGCGCCATCAGGTAAGTTCACGGATATCCAAGTGGAATATTTATATTTATATACGTACGCGTGTATATACGTATTGGCATTGCGTCCGTGTGTGCGTCTGTATACATAACATTTGTGCACTCTCTTTTGCTCTCGCATACGCGCACTGTTTGTTTCAATTTCCGCTTTGTGCCTCACTTTCGCAGCAAAAGCTGTTCTCCTCTCTTTGTGCCACTGTGTGTGTGTATGTGTTTGTTTTGTTGTTACTGTGCATTCGTGGCAGGGTTGTCAACAGTTCTGATTTGGAAGCTTTAATTGGCTGATTCCCAGTAAGCTCAAGAATAACTTTAAATATATAAAAAAACAAGAGAGAACGTTATAGTCGGGTGCCCCGACTATCAGATACCCGTTACTCAGGCGAGGGAGATGGAGATAGAGATAGAAAACGTTGATCACGCATAACTTTTTAACGAATGGTCCGATTTGAAAAATTTCTTCTACATTTCGATAGGTATTGATAAACACAATAAAACTGCATTTTTACTTTACCAAAATATTAAAATTTTTAAAATCGTAAATAAGCGATTGTGGGCGTTAGAGGGGGCGTGGCACCATTTTGAAACAAACTTGCGCTGCGTAGGAACTCCTAAAATCTGCATGCAAAATGCCAATCTTCTAGCTTTAATAGTTTCTGAGATCTCAGCGTTCATACAGACAGACAGACGGACAGACGGACAGACAGACGGACAGACGGACAGACGGACATGGCTAGATCGACTCGGCTAGTGATCCTGATCAAGAATATATATACTTTATGGGGTCGGAAACGCTTCCTTCTCCCTGTTACATACTTTTGCACGAATACAATATACCCTTTTACTCTACGAGTAACGGGTATAAAAATCTTTAAGAATGTTATTTTATGGACATTTAAACAAAAAAAATGTTTGTTCAAAAGCATTATTTTCTTAAATAGTAAAGCGTAAAAAATTAATTTAATTCAAAAACATTATTTTCTTAAATATTAAACGGTAAAAAATTAATATTAATTAGATTTTGACAGGTTCAAAATGTTATTTTAGAGATATTACAAAAACCAATTTTTTCAAAAAAATTGTTTCCCTAAATTAATATTTAAAATACATTAAAAAATAAATTTTCATTGGATTCTGACAAGTTTAAATCTCAAATTAAAAAAATTTCGTAACTTTATATTAGGTTTGGTCTTGACAAATATAGATATCCAATTTATGAACCCTAAAAAAAAGTTTCCAATCATTTTCCAATTTTTTTTAATATTAACTAAAATAAAAAAAAACTTAAATCAATGTCGATATCCCTGCCTAACACCACCTGTCCGTCCATTGTCCACTGCTTGTGTTCCATTGTGGAACTTTTAACCGAAATCTCACTGAAGCCACACACTGCACCCCTCAAACAGCCCCCCTGAAAACCATTAAGATCCGCACCCAACAACTGCATCCCCATGCACTGCCATCGTTGTCATTGCTGCCATCAATATATCCATCATCATCATCATCATTATTGGCAGCCACTGGATCGTTATCCGCATCGGCATCCGCCTCAGCATCCGCATCTGCATCCGCATCCCTGGTATCGCACTCACATCCGCCCCTGCAGCTGCGCGGCGTCATAAACAAGTACTCATTGCCATCCCATTTGCCATCCTCTGCAGCGCATCCGTCGGTGGCCGCCAAGATTACCCATGTGAAGTCGGATAACAGCGGTGGGATATCCATTTCGGGCACTCCGATCCTCAGCGGTGGGACAATCAAAGTGGCGGCGGCCAATCCCAATCCCACACCGATTGCTCTGAATGCAGGACAAGGCACAACGGCGGCTTCCATAAGGGCAATTGGAGCCGGTGGCCAGTCGACGCAGGTCCGTGTGGTGATGCCCATGATAAAGCAGCTGGAAAGTGTCACGGCCACGGGAAGAACACAAATTACGGCCATACCAGCTGCTCCGGCGAGGAGTGGAGCAAATGCCTCCATCACGGTCACCAGGCCGGTGACCCAGGCTACCTATCTACCTCGCGCCAGTGTAACAGCCACGCAGATGGGTGGCGTTGGAGTGAGTCAGCGTCTGGTGACTCCATTGAGAGCCACATCCTCGGCCACGGTGACGCCCACGGCGCCCACGGTCCTGAGTTCAACGGGAGGATTTGTGCGCGGAGCAACGGCAGCGGTGAGCCGGAGTGGAGTGGCGCTGTCTTCGCAACCCCCGTCGGCGGTGATCTCGTCCAGCAATAGTGCCACCTGGATGCAGAGTCCCACGGGACAGGTGCAGCTGATCAGGGCCATTCATCAGCCGCGTCAGAGGATTATCACCACATCGGCGGGGCTTCCTAACGCCAGTGTGGTCACCACCACTCCAGTTCAGGCGCCAACAGGTGAGTTGTTACTCTGCTAACATTCTGAAAACCAGGGTTCGGAATTTAACACAAATGTTAAAAACTTGTAAAATTGTATTTTACAGTGTGAGCAACGTTTTTGACATGTGTGTCAAAAACAAAAGTTTTAAAATGTGAAAAATAATTGTTAGCACACACAGCTCACTTGTGTTTTTAGACAATGTGCTATTAGCACGACGTGTTTTTTACACACTGTGTTTTTAACACAAACGAAAATTACATTTTATGGACATTAACGAATCGAAGGGAAAATGAAGAATCAATATTGAGCCAGGATATCTTAATTGTTATTTTTAACCGTTTTAAAGCATATATACATTTTTTCAACTACAGAAAACCATGAATTTTTCAGTTCAACATATATTTCTGACGTTTTAATGTGAAAAACTCATTGTGTTAAAAACACGTTGTGTAAATAACACAAATAAACTGTGTGTGTTATTTATGTTTTAAACATACGAAGCTACAATTTTTTACACACATGTCAATAACTTTTTTTGAACTTAACACTTTGACTTTAAACACGTTAATAACACAAGTTTTTTACAGAGTGTGTTTTTTTCCGAACCCTGCTGAAAACCCATTCTAATCCCGATTTATTTCAGCTCTAACCGTTTCTGCCGGCCAACCGTTGACGCCGCAACAGGCAGGAGGTCCTGGCGGAGGTCCTCAGGCGTATGTGGCCACTGTTTTGCCACAGAGACAGCACCAGGCTACGCTGGTTTACTCCTCCAATGTGTCTACGCCCAATGTGAGCCAGAATCCGGGGCAGCAGTTCAATCCTCGCTTCGCCGTGGCCACGCCCACAGGTGGAGTGACGACCACGACTCCCGGCGGAACGACAGTAACGCCTCGACATGTGCGACCCATTCCGCTGGGCAAGAGTTTTCCCGCCGCCAAGCTGAACACCACGAGCATCAGCATCAGGGCGCCCAGCATCCCGCAGCTGAATACCAGCGTTACGGCCTCGCCAACGGCCGTTAGTGTTTCGGGTGGAGCAACTGTGGCACCCGGAAGGGGTCCCGGTGCCGGAGGAACTGGGCTGACCGCCACCAATTTGCCCACCACTCGGATCATCCAGCTGCAGCAGCCGGCGACGGGAACCGCGCAGCAGATCATCGGATCCGGCGCTCGATTGGCCGGCAATGTGATGCTGCAACCCTTCTTGATGTCAACCACCGCGGCGGCCAAGATGGGTAAGATATATTCCCGGTTTTGGATTGTACTAATATGAGTATTTAAAAGAAATCACTAGCGAAAAACGACAGAAACTCTAAATTTTCCATTATTTCGATTTAAAACATAGATAATTTAAATAGAGTCCCCTCAAAAATATCATATTTTTGCAATTAAAAATATTAGCTAATTTATTATATCTACGTAGATTCATGGGTTATGTAATTTTAATCAGGGACCGTAAATAATGAATATTGATCTATTTTTTTAACCAAAAAATAAAACACTTAGAATCGAAATACGCAAAAAACGAGAACATCATTTTCACCAGGATTTTTATTTTTTATTTTAAAAATTTAAAGTTTTAATCAGGGACCGTAATCATTATTAGTTTTATTTTAAAACTCAGACAATAATCATTATATTTGATTTTATTTTAAAACTTTTAATAGATCTATTCAACACTAAAAAGTTTTACAACATTTATATAAAACTATCTAGAAAGCAGAGAATTTAATGTCATTTCGGAGGTGAAAGGGAAAAGTAATTTACTTTTATTTTTTGTGACCTATCGTTTTGTCATCGTCGTGCGAGGAATTCTTTATTTCATATTTCCCAACAAGATGGTCACCGGAAGTGAAATGGGAAGAGAAACAGGAACCAACGAGGATTGCCAATCTGACATCACAAATTTGACCAGAAAACGAAGTAACTCGAACCAGGATCTTCAACCGAACAAGTTCCAGTGCGTGGATAACTTATTAAAAAAGGAGGTTACCACCGAAACGATGACAGAACGAGAATTCGAAAATAAGCCAAGAACTTCAAGGCGTTTGCCTATCTTCAAGATGCCTGATCAGAACCGCATGCTGTTCCTGGAGGAGCAGTGCATGTCCCATGAGCGTTACCGGGATCTTCTCCGTAAACAATGCGAGAATATAAAGAAAGTCAAGAAAAATCTTTTTTCCACTAACTTAAAACTGGACAAGAACAACCATGCAGCGAACACTTCAAGTACTAGTTCACAAGATCGAGTGAAGGATGATATTTTGGCGATTAAGGAGCACCTGAGCAATATCCGCCAACTTATCGGAATTAACCCAACAGAGGATTCTCCACAGAAACCCTTGGATAGCCAGGAAACTGTAGAAATTGTAGAGGACGACGACGCGGATCTGAAGAAACGCCCATCACCATCAGCACCTCCGGTAGTCAAAAATGTGAGGAAAAGTTACTTCGAAAGTTCAAGATTTTTGGAGGATGACTTTGTCGAGCAGTTCAGGCAGCGAGCGTTGTTAAGGACCAAGAAGAATGAATTACTTTTGGGACAAGCACTTCTCAGGGTTAAAAGAGCCAAAGATGAACGCTGTGCCATTGAACAGGAAATGTGGAAGAAGCTCTAAAACAACGTGACAAATCTTTTATTATGGAGAAACTTTTATTTACTGAAAAATAAACAAAGGAGTTCGCTGAGCTAACCTAATAGCAACTAAATATTGTATTTTCTTTGTTAAAATGAAGGCACCTTTAATGTTAAACAGATTCAAGCTTTTAGAGCGGAATGTTAGCAAATATACCTCCTTTGTTATTATAAATCTACCTAGGTTTTGATTTCTGTCGTTTTTCCAAAAGGTTTTATAGCTTGATCCTTTACTTTATTATAAGTTACTTGCTCATCCTTTTATTAATCTTATATAATACCTTCTGCAGGCATTCGACCACCGGTCACCATGACCGCCAAAGTGCAGCCGTCGCTAACGATCACACAGCTCAATCCGATTGGCAAGCTGTCCACTGCCGGCGGAGCCACTGGGCCCACGATGACGCCGCAGGGAGTGGCCAGCATCCAGGCGGTGCCTGTGCCGAATGTCTCGGCCAGCGTGGTCAATCCCAGTTCGGTGACGGGGGCCACTTCGGCGGCTGGAGGAGCCACTGTCCTCCCTCTGACCATCAGCGGCAGGGGAGCAGGCGTGGGACCAGGTGGTAATATACTCACTGGCACACTGACGCCCATCAAGAACGCCAGTGGGATTACGCTCGGCAAAATGATGATGACTCCGGCCACATCTGCGCCAGGAGCAGATGGATCCGGCACTAGCGGGGCCACAGTGACTGGCTTTCAACGCACCTGGAATCCAGTGGTGGCTTCACAGAGCCAATTAATGAAGGTTAGTTGTAAACAGGGTTCGGAAAATAACACACACTGTAAAAAACTTGTGTTATTAACATGTCAAATGTCAAAGTGTTAGGTTCAAAAAAAGTTTTTGACTTGTGTGTAAAAAATTTTATCCTAAATATATTAGAAACATAAATAACACACACATGACACTTCTGTTATTTACGCGATGCGTTTTTTACACAGCATGTTTTTAACACAATGGGTTTTTGACATTAAAGTGTCAGAATTATATGTTGAGCTGAAAAATGCACGTTTTTATAGAGTTGGAGAATTTATAAATGCTTTGAAATGTAATGATATAATGGCCCATATTGGTTTTTCATTTTCCCTTTGATTCGTTAATGTCAGTGAAATGTAATTTTCTTTTTTTGTGAACAACACAGTGTGTAAAAAACAAGTCGTGTCAATAACTCATTGTGTAAATAACACAAGTGAGCTGTGTGTGCTAACAATTATTTTTCACATTTTACACTTTTGTATTTGACACATATGTCAACAATTTTATTCACACTGTAAAATACAATATTTCATGTTTTTAACATGTGTGTTAAATTCCGAACCCTGGTTGTGAATAATTCAACTAATATCAGTTATTAATTATGCATTTCATTCACAGATCGATGACAAGGGAAGTGCTGCTACGATCTACTACGAATCCATGCCAGCCTCCGCCTCCACGGGCGTTCTATCGTTGACCACCACAACGGTGACGCAGAGCACCCAGGCGCAGGCGCAATTAGTCAGTAGCGCCGGCGGCAGCAGCCTCTCGGTGTCCTCGCTGCCCTTCGCCAGTCATGCGGGAGCCACGGGAGCTGCAGCTGGATCGCAGGCCACATTCACTGTTCTGCCATCGGGAGCTGGTGGGACGGCCACGCGAACCATTGGCCATCAGCAGCTGATAATACCAGCTGGTCCGAACAGTGCGCCGCCGCAGCACATGGTTATTCCGCTGCACACGTCCGTAAAAGTTACCACGGGGGCAGGGAATCCTCAACAGGCTGCAGGCTTCATGCGCAAGCGGGATGCAGACGGTTCTCCCATTCGAGCGGCCAAAAATCTGGGTCCAACCCTCCTCTCAATGGCCAGCAATACCAGTGGATCAAATATGCCGCCCGCTCCGGGCACCACTTTCAATATTCAGCCCGTTTCCGTGGCGGTGCCGCCAGCAGTTAGCTCCGCACTGACCGTGGAAGCGCTGGCCAAGAAGGAACGCGAGCGGGTGGCCCATGGAGTGGCGAGTAGCGTGGCCAGTGTGCCAACCACTGTGGGCACCGTTTCCTCAACGAGAAATTCGCGGGCCGACTCCCCCGCTTCTTCGGATGGATCGACTACAGTGTCTGCTAATTCGTCGCCAGGCGTAGATCAGCAATTGCAGGACAGGATTGGCGATACGCCAGCCACTGGAGGCTCAAGTGGACGCGACAATTCCACGCACTTTAATCCTATTAACGAGGTGGGTTCACAAATATAGCCCTTCATAAATGGATTCAATGAATTAATTTGCATTTTTTGTTTTATATGAATGAATTAATTAGAATTTTGAGTTTAATGGAATTGAATGAATGAATGGCATGACTTCCGAAATAATTCAATCGACAATTTCTTTTGAAGAAGAAAGGACCATAATTTAGTGATTAAATCTGCCTAAATTTTATTTTCTAAACAGTTAAAATAGATTTGTTTAAAATTTTCCACTTTTTGTTCTTAAAAGAAGGCACAAAAAAAATCTGGGAAGCACAAAAAATTCCTACAAGTTATTTATTCATTCATTCAATTCGAAATGAATTAGAAAAACATTCTATTTATTTCACATAGAATTGAATTAAAGAAATTGCATGGCATACTATGATGAAACAAAAATTAAATGATTTACACAGGGCTCTAGTTCACAAATATTTGCATTAAAAAATATACTTACTAAATTGTTCTTCTTTTAAAGTTGTACTCTTCGCACCAATCGATGCAGCAGAACCTGGGCCACTCTTCACTTGGTTCGCGAAGCGGGAGCAGTGCTTTTGTGGACGTGCAAGCACCGACGCCGCAGCAGCAGCAACCTCAGCAGCAGGCACCGCATTTGGTGGGATCCACGCAGGCGGGCACGCGGATGAATGGCACTGGCAATAGCTCCAGTTCCAGCTACGACTGCTCCGCCAGGAAGAAAGCGCGACGATCAACGTGGGTTAATGGAATTTAAAGAATTCAAACCATTTAATAATCCTTTATCTATCTTTTAGCAACGACAGTCAGCACTCCACTCAAAGTCAGGCGTCTTTGTCGCTGCCTCCGCCGAGTGCAGAACCCACGCCGCCGGCTGGAGCATCCTACATGCAGAAGCACAACAATGGAGGTCTACTGGTCACTGCGGCGACACCGGGAGTTGCGCCTAGTAGTGCGCCAGGTGATGCCAATCATCGCAATAGCACACCCGCTGTGACGGGCAACAAGGAGAACGCCAATCCGGTGGACTTTGTCATCCGTCGTCCACGCAATTGTGCGCTGCTTAATGTGAGTTAAAGGATATATAACATTTAGAGGAATTTACTTATATATTTACCATATATTTACAGACTTATAAACCCACGCACAAGTTGGCCAACAACCATTTTCATCGGTACACCGATGTAAAGCCAAGGGAAGAGCGACGAGCCACGGTTATTGATCTAGCCAATCAGCCAAATGTCCAAGGGAAAATAAATGGATGGAAAATCTATCATCTACGCTCGCAAATGGAGGATTTGGTAGGAAAAGTTTATGAAAATAATAATAGCATAGATAATAAAATGTATTTCTGCAGAATGAATCCGAGGTGGTCAGCCTGGGAAGACTGGAGACCATGCTGCAGGAACTGGAGAAGGACAAGGAGAAGAACAGCGATTTGGAGCGCGTCACTGAGCTGCTAAAGGTTCCTATTTATATATATATATTGTTATAAAACCAACTAACTAGCAAATCACTTTGCAGGGCAACATCCAGCGCAGCAAGATCATCACCGATGGCATCAACGAGGCGCAGAATCAGTTGATGAAGATATTCGAGCACAAGCCGCACGTTTCGGACATCATCACCCGATGTGCTTCTAAGCGAAACTTTAAGAAGCGCGAAAAGATCTAAGGAAACCCAGACAATTGTATAGTAAATTGCCTAGGATTAGATTTAAGTTAAACTACCTTAAACGCAATCGATTTGTAAGACGTACGTTTACAAAGATACCCAGCAATATTTTTACAAATTCTTAAGGCAGAAAAGAGAAATACAAGAACACACGAGTTGTATTAAGTGTAAAATTGTTTATTAATTGAAAAGGAGGTCCCTTAATCCCAGGATTACATGGGTGGCGGAGGCGGAACGCCATTGAACATGGGATGCATGGCTGGCCGCGGAGGTCCCGGCATGGGGAATCCGCCAGGTGGACCTCCGAGCGCCCGGTGAAGACTCGGCGGCGGCGGAGGGAGAATCTTTGGCTCGAACTTGAAGGCGAACTGCAGGAAGAACTGCTTGGTGTCCCGGTTCCAGTGCGTCCAGAACTTGCCCTCGCTCTTCTCCACCTCGCGCGAGGGCACCTTGAATCCGATGGTCTCGTACGGCTCGGAGGCGAAGAGCAGATACTGCCACTTGCGGTCCGGCGGCTCGATCTTCTGCTCGTAGGCGGACATGAAGCGGTGGCGCGGAACGATGTTCTCCGTGATCTCGGGATAGTCGATCTGGAAGAGCAGCGACTGCTGGCCATTGCTGGGCTCTCGCTGCTTGGTCACCCGATAGCCGGGTCGTCCGATCTTCACAAACTTCTTGGGCTCCACGCGCGGTTTCTCGGGCGCCAGCAACGATGAGGGTGCCTCCTTGGCCTCCTTGGCTGCTCGCCGCGCCAGATTCTCCTGATGCTTCTTGCCCTGCGTGTGGGCCAAGTAGCTGCCCTCGTTGTTGTGCAGCGTCAGGCACAATTTGCACTCGTAGGAGCCCAGGTGGTTCTTCATGAAGTACGGATCCTTGTTCAGATCGATGGTTTCCAGGGCCAGTTGACGCAGTCGCTCCTTGCGGTCGCGGTTCGTCTCAGACCAGGAGGCCACGCCTCCGCTGCCGGTCTTGCCGCCGGCGCGGTTCTGGAAGTCCATTGTCTCGGCTTTATTTTATTTTTTTAATCCGTGGGGAAGGAAAACGTTTTCGCGTTGCTAAAGTAAAAATCTTCCGGATAATTGTGGTTGGTAGTGTACACTGTACAGAGAAGGGTTGTCAACGTAGCCAAACTAGTGGTGGGAGTTTCTTGTGGGCAATCGATAGTTTGTGGGCAGGATTTGGTATTTAATTTAAATATAAATAAATTGTTACCGTTTAAGGCCTAGTACTCACTTCAATCAAAAAGCTTACGAAATGAAAATCTCCATGCAAAATTTTGAACACGAAATTTTACGCCTGCCATTTTTGTATAGAAATTTTCGTTTCGTTGGATTTTTGATTGAAGTGAGTACTAGGCCTAAATAAAAAATGCATTAAGGGGATTCCCTAAACTGTTAAATTGCTGAATTGTTGAAAATTCAACAAAAAATTTCAGCAATTAAGGAAACGACCCAAAATGGTTCCTGTTGAATTTTCAAACAGCTGTTATTTGTTGAACAATTTTAAGGAACTTAAAGCCTGTAAAATTTGATTTATTATTGCTAGTTACTGTCTAAAAGTGTTACCAAGGTAAAAAGAACCACAAATATGCATTCTGAGTTGATTTTAAAATAAATAATGCGTACTGGTGATAATAAAATGTTACAGAGTTGCCACGACTTTTAAAAAAAGGTGACAACTCTGGCTTTTCAGCAATTCAACAAAATTTTCATCAGCCCCGAGGCTGTTGAATTGCTGAAATTTCTGAAGGTTACTTTGTATGGAACAGCTGATTAACAGCTGACCAAAATTCAACAATTCAGCAATTCAACAGTTTAGGGAATCCCCCTATTGATTTAAAAAAAGTTTTTGAATTTTAATTAAAATGTTTGAATTAGTTATTATTAAATTTATTTATCTTCACAGTGAATTCTCTTGGATTTAGTTATTGTTATGTATTAGTGGTCACTGTAATTATTTTTAAAATTTAGAATTATTTATTTCTCTCACATATTTCGAAAAAATCATGGTATTTTTCGATTGAAACGCAGTATATTTTATTAACGATTCCTATGGAACATTTGACATTCGGGAAATGGTCCTACTTAATTCGAGTTGCACATGCTTGGTCTTTTTAACATTTTAAAAAAGTGAAAAATGCCCAGACAAGGCCCTGAATTAAAGTAGAAACAGTGTTTGTGAAGAGTATTAAGCCAGGAAAAGCAAGATTTAATCGTTTCTAAGAGCCTGGCTAATGCCGGAAAACGGGAAACACAAACCAACGAGAGGCGTGCAATCAATTCTAGAGTGAAAGAATTCGGATTTCTGTCGTCATTTTCATGGAATAGGTGTTGCAATCTTACGGGGATTTCCAAGTAGCAGCGGAAATGGAAGACTCCAGGCGGCAGATCATCATGGGTCCACCGGCGGCAGTGACCTCCACTGGAAATCCATCCAATTCTAATACTACGAATAATGCCCCGACTCCACAAGTCACTAAAACTGCAGCTCCGCCCAAGCGGATAATTAAGAAGATTCAGCTGGATTTCAATAAACTCAAGGAAGCGGGACTCGATAGGCAGCTCGCGGAGGTCCTGAGGAAGCAGAAACTGGAGGCCAGAAAGGTGGAGGCCCCTACAACCAGTAAACCTTCCCCCTCTGCCGCTGCGCAGTCGACGCCGACGGCGGCAGAGAGCAAATTGCAGCCGCCACAACAACAATTGCGTCAGCCTGGTAAAAGAAAAAAAAAACATTTTCTTTATTTTTATGTTTTAAATTTCTGTGCATTACACAAAAACCGTTAGCTAGTCGGGGGATTTTGCCAAAGTGTTTCCGAAATCCTCTATGTAATTGGGTGTACGAGTTTGGGACACGCGAGCGAAAACCGAGGCGATGGCGCAGCTGATTGAGGCGACGGCAAGATGAAGAGTTTATAGTTCGCGTTGATTTTACTAACCGAGTTCGTCTCACCGCGAATGCTTTTTCATTTTTCCACTTCTCCAAAAATTTTATTTTTATTTTATAATTAAAAATATATAAATATAGCAACAACAGGGGACGATAGGAAAAATAAGGCGGTTCATTAGAGTGTAAATGCGGTTTTAGGTTAACTATGGGTTAAGGTTAAATTTTAATGATATTTTTATAAATTTTTAAAATATTATATATATTTTTTTAATTAATTAATTATTATTTAAAAATTTAAATTGACTATCATATTTTACTGTTTAGGGTTAGGGTTTATGCGGTTTAAGTCGTTTAAAATAATTTAAAAACTGTGACTTGCAAAATTGAGGACTTGTGAATAAATTTTCGAAGCGGTAAAAAGAATACCACCTATGCGTGGGGATTATAGTCTCAAAATTCCAGAGTTTTTGTTATTTTATGTTCGGTACAATAAATAATTCAAGTAGTTATGTAATCAAAAACATTTTAAGTATTTAAATACAATTTTAAATATTTAAAATTAGTTTTTGGTAATACAAATTTAGTAGTCAAAAGTCTAGTCAAAAATAAATTTTAATCTAATTTCTTAAAAAAAGTTACTTAATAACGTATTAAAAAAAAAAACAAGAAAATAACAAAAACCAGTGAATTCATAAACTATATTGCCCGTGCATAGGTGAATTATTTTTTTTTGAATACCCACCCCGCAAACTAGCTTCAAGTGTCACTTTCGCCACTCCCGTTTATATTCTTTCGATGGTCCAACCTGTAAGTGCGCGCGGCAAATGAGGTTAAACACGAAATGTCGATGCGTTGCGAACATAGTTCGTTTTTGGCCCGGGTTCAAATCCCAGCATGGCCAAACTGCAGTTCGTTTGTGGGATTGTTTTTCTTTTATGTATGCATATGCTCTAGCCGGTTTTATTTAGTGTTTGCATAATGATGATATGCATATTTTTCCCTTTTCAATTGAATTTTAGGGATTTACTTTTTTTTTTTACAGCCATTTTATACCTAATTGTCATTGTATTATTTTTATTTATAATTAATTACAATTAATAGATATTATATTAAAAATTATATGTTCGTAAAGTTGTTAAACTTGATAAAACTTTAATTTTTACACAACATTTTAATTGTAAATAAATTCAGCATGTTATAAACTAACTTTTCCCTAAACTAATCATTTTATTTCTTACTTTACAGCACCGCAACCGTTAGTAAAACGCATTATGATCTCGGAATATATAGAAAAGACGGTGCCCATTCAGTCGATCCCTAATTCCACGGAAGCCGATCGTTCTAAGCAAGTCAAGGCGCTGTTAAAGAACAGGATACTTAACAAGAACATGACCACCACCTTGCAGCCTCAGCAGAAGCCGACAACCTCCAAGGCAGCATCTTCTGCCCAGAGTTCAGCTCCTCGCAGTGCAGGAATCCCGTCTAATCCTGCTGCCTTTTCTGTGCCCATTGCCAAGGCGGACTTGACTGTCCGCCCGAAGCAGCCACCGCTGCTGCTCAACCTGGTCAATCAGCTGCCCAAACATCGAGCCATGTGCAAATCGAGTAGCAAGCCGCTGATGAATCAGTCGACTACGACTGAACAGCGACCTGCTCACTTTTCAGTGCAGACAGTTATCCAAAGTCCACAAAGGATTCCAGTACAGCAGCAGCCACCTATTTCCCCGCAATTTTCACAACATCATGTGTTTCAGCCACCTTCACAGACTCCAGTAGCTCCTGTAACTCAAGCAGTTCCTGCCCTACCCACTCGACTTCACAAGAGCCCCTCACCGCCTCTGATTGTGCTGGAAAACAAGGTGTTGGCACCCAACGAGAAGATCGATTTGAGTGGCCTACGTCTGCCAAATCCGCCAGTGTCAGCCACTCTGATTCAGGTGAAACCTGTGGAAGACCCTGTTCAGTCTCATCTCCCATCGAAAGTAATCAAGGGCAAGGTTATCATGAACGCCAACAAGTTCAAGGTATCGCGGGAGAAGCTGGCCGAGATGGCCAAGGAGATTCGCAGTCAGGCGGAGCAGGTGAAAGTTCCTCCTTCACCGAAACCTGTTAAGGATTTTGCTCCAACAATTGAAACGCCTTTTACTATTAACTCAATACTTCAACGCAAACACACGCCTCTTTTTGCTCCACCAAATCTTGAAGGGAGTAACGTTCCTGTACACAATCCGATTTTAAGTACAGAATCAAATATTTATTCAAATGTATTACCTGTGGGTAATTTACCGCTGGAACCAAAGGAATCTACAGAACCAAAGGAACTTCCTGAAGAGGAGACTACAAACTTTCCGGTTTATACCCCCTTAACTCCTGAACAGTTGCCTGAATCCGTACCTAACACATCAAGAGATTTTCTTCTGCCTCATCAACCTCTTCCTACTCCCGAACCAAAAGAATATTATGAAGAGTTGACCAACAAAACAAGCCCTCTGAAACATCGAGAATACGTTTCATTAACACCGGAAACGGAAGGAGTGAACACAATTGCAAACCCTCTTGATTTCCCTGTATATATTCCCTCTACTCCGGAACGGAAAGAATCAGCCACGGTGGCAAAGTCAAGTCCTCTGAAGCTAGCCACTACTGAACCAAAAGAACATGCTGAAAAAACGGCTCCTGTATATATTCCTTTAACTCCGCAAGGAAGTGAATTGATAGATGAGGTAACCACACAATCAACAACCGAACCAGAAAACCTGCCTGAAGAACCCAGTTTTCTAGACTTGCCTGTCTGTATTCCTTCGACTTATGAAACGAAGGAGTTCCCTGAGGGAGAATCCTCAGAGCCTAGCCATCCTGACTTGCCTCCTTGTGTTTCATCCACTTCAAAACCAGACGAATTCTCGGAAAGGCTAAACAAGGAGTCAAGTTCTTCGGAGGTGACCACATCACCAAAGCAGGCGGCACCAGTACAAAAAATCCAATCTGCAGTAGATTTTATAGCCCAACTGACGGCCGAAAATCATCTGGATGAAAGCAGCTTTATGGAACTTTCACCGGAGGAGCAAAGATTGAACGCTCTTTTCGGAGGAGGCGGATGTTCTTTTACTGGTGTGTCGCCGGTCAAAAAATCTCCCCTTCCCGAGGACGATTTGCCCATTGGAAAGATTGTGAAAATGGACGATATGAGCATTTTGCATGCTACTTTAGATGTTAACAGCGATAGCACAAATGTACTACGCATCAGTCCAAATGCGATGAGGATGCAAAGCAGCGTGGCCACAATGGATATGTCATTGGTGGATGTGGAAGATGTTGTAGATTCAGTTGTGGAGGAGACAAATGTACAGGTCAACTTAGAAAATCCACACGATGAGGTTGTAAATGTAACAACAGAGGTTCAGGAAGCCAATGCGGAAATAGTTAATCCTGATTTATCTACAACTTTGGGAGCGGAAGCTGAGAAGTCTGTAGAGCCTTTGGAAGAGAGCAAGCCTCTGTCAGATCCTGAGCCTCTGATAGAGACAAAGCCCGTTAAAAAGCCACCTATTAGATCCAAAAAAGCCAAGATTAATTTAGTGCAACGCACTAAAAGACCCAGCATCCCAAAGCCAGTTGAAGCAAAGAAGACAAAGCTAGAATTCGAAGAGGAAGACGAGCGAGCGATGGCCACTGATCACAGCTTGCTGGAGGATCGATACGGAGTCGCAGCAATAGAGGTAATAGTCAATTCTGATAGCCTGAGCTCAGACAAAGTAAATCTTAATTTATCTAGTGTTAAATACAATCCTAAGGTGCCAGCAGAGGAGAATCAGCGAGAAGAGGAAGTCATCCAGTCCAGAGAGGAAGAAAAAATCAATTCAGTTCAAGAACATTCTGCAAAAACCCTAATCGAAGAAGAGAGAGTCGAAAAATCTGTAATAAATCTTCAGGAAGAACATGAAATTCCAACAAAACCATCGACAGAACGAGATCTCACCCAATTGTATCATCCTCCTAAAATGCCCAAAAGTAAAACCAATACGAAAAGCAGTAATCAAGATAACCCAGAGGATTCACAGCCCGCCACATCAAAAAGTAATGTCTCCCTGATAGAAATCCTCTCACAGGATCCACCTTTGCCCCAAGGCGAGGCTCAATTGCCATTTCGCAAGGAGTCTTTGGAATTAAATACTACAGCAAATATCTCATCCGAAGTCACAGGAATACAGAATTTAATTGGTCACTTGACTGCGGAAAAAGTGATGCCACAAATCAAGAAGCTATCGCCAATGCCAAAAACAGAAGAACCTTCTAAACAAATACCCCGAAAAAAACTCGTAAAAACGCGACCTGTTCTCAGCAAGAGATCCTCAAAAGTTGGCCAGAAAAATCTACCAGAAAAGCCAAACCATTTTGAATTTCTCCATCCGGTCAGTGCAAATGTGGGTGGTCGCATTCCCACTTCCAGCACAAGTGACGATGATGGTTCCATATTTTTGGGTTTCGACAACAAAGAAGAGAAGCGTTCTAAAACTCCGGTGAGAAGTAAGCGTGTCAAGCAAATGAAGCTCAACGAAACGGACATAAGTGATGATGCAACTCCCGATTACGATGAGACCGAGGAGGAGCAGCAGTCCACAGAGGTGGATCCACCAGTGAAGAGTGCCGAGGTCGATACTCAGTATACTTTTAAGAAACATACGGTTGTGGAAGCTTTTTCTGATGATTCTTGTAGCAGTAATGGTGGGCCTACAAGTCCAATGGATTTCGGCGATAACGTATCAATCGATGATAACAGAACTTCTGAAGATTATCCAATAAGAAAGGAAACTACATGGGAAGAACTAGTAAATGATAAATCTACTGAGGGTGGTAATGATGTACAGGTCAGTGTTTCCCAGGAGCAACCGGATTATCCTTCAGAAACTCCAATCGAATCAGTTAATCCTACGGTAGATGGTCCAAACATTGATGAACCTCCCAAATCTGATATAGAAACAAATACTCCTGAAAATTCCCTTGCGGATGCTTCCAATGAAAACAAAGAACCGAAAACTGTTACAGAACCTTTGATAAACGAAAATGATTTATCAGTTATTGACAGTAAATTGCGGAGAAGCAGGAGAAGATCAACCAAATCAATAACAATTGCAATAGACCCTCCAAGTAAACCTACCACAAGCAAAGATAGTTTGACGAATATTAGAGCCACTGAAAAACGACAGACGCGAAGTCGTTCAAAAACTCCAGCTTCCTCAGAAAATGCAGAATTAAAGCTAATTCAGGAAGTGATTAGTGAATCCGATAATGTAAATGTACCTATAACGTCAACTGAAGCTTTGAAACCTTTGGAAATTACAGATTCAAAGAAATCTAGGGGAAAACGAAAGTCGCGGTGTAGTACTAAAAAACCTGTAGAACCTGAGGCAATCGAAGCTACCGAACTAATTTCTGAAGAAAGTAAAGCAACAGAGGAAAGACTGGAAGATAGCGTAGCTCCCGAGGTAACAGCTCTGCCTTTGGCGGCAACAGATAACGCAGATTCTATAGAAAATGAGAAAGAGAAAAACATTGAAAGACCCGCTACATCTAGAAAATCAAGGGGAAAACGAAAAACTTCCAAAACTAAAGTCACTTCAACTGAATCGGTGGCAAATTCAGAACTCACTTCGGAGAATAAAGATTCTAAGAGAGAAGAGGAAGAAATTAAAGCGCCTGAAGAAACTCTTCCCGATATAAAATCTCCTGAAATAGATTTACCTGTAACAACAACAGAAAGAACTAATTTGATGGACAATTTGGAAGATTCTAAGAGAGAAGAGGAAGAAATTAAAACTACAGAAAAAACTCTTCCCGATATAAAATCTTCTGAGAAAGATTTACCTGTAACAACAACAGAAAAAACAAATTCAATGGACAATTTGGAACACCAAAATTCGCTTCAGGAGCCAGAAACATCCTTAAAATCAAAAGGAAAACGAAAATCCCGTAGCAGGACACCAAAAACAAAAGATCCACCTATAATTCAACCTGAAGCAGTTGTAAATCCCGAACTTGATTCTGAGAACACGAGTTCTAAGAAAGAAGACGATAACAAGCGACAAACTCGGAGCAAAACACCAAAACTGATAGATTCAACAGTTGTTGAAACTGATGTTAAATTAAAAGTCTCAGAGGAACCGAAAGAAGCTGAAAGTTCACTACGATCAAGGGGAAAAAGACAATCTCGTTATAATAAGGTCAAATTTTCTGAACCTGAAAAGGTAAAAGATACTGATGTAGCTGTTGGTGAAGATTTAGGGAATACGAGCGCCGCAGTTATTGAACCGGAGGAACCAAGTGAAAATGTCAATCCGGCAGAAAACCGAAAGTCTCGGAGTAAATCACCAAAAATATTAGTTCCAACTGTTGTCCAAACTCCAGACGTTGCAGATTCTGAGGAAACCTCTTTGAATACTGAATCACAGGAGAAGTTAAATGATTTTACAGCTTCCGAGGAACCAAAGCAAGCAAAACCTAATAAAAAACGACAATCTCGAAGTAGAACACCAAAAGTATTAGTTCCACCAGTTACTCAAGACGAACCCGTTTCAACAACCGACTTAAGTCCAGAAGAATCGCTGGAAGAGATTAAACAAGATCAAACTACATTAGTTTCACCAACAGTAACTAAAAAGTCAAGAGGAAAAAGATGTACTTCCAAATCAAACTCACTAGCTGCTTCAGAAACTCAGCCCGCCATGATTTCTATTCCATTAGAAGAACCTCAGCCATCAGAATCAACTGATTCTTTGGTTGCGCGGGCCAAACGGAAGACTCCATCTCGTTACGGTACAGTTCCACCCACAGAAACACCCATTCCTTTAGTTCAAGAAGCCGAAGAATCTGCTCCTAAGAAAGGCAGAAGAAGTATTGCTGCAGCTGCACCAGCTGAGGCATCAACTCCAAAGTCACGTAAATGCAGGCCCACGAATTTCGAAGAGATGATTTCCCCAATACCTGCAGAGCCAAAGGTGCCTTCGAAAAGGGGAAGAAAGCGCGCTGCTCCTTCTGATTTGGAATCAGAGTCAGCCAAAAAGTCGAAGACTGAGGGGGATTCAGAAACAATATGCGTAGTTGACTTTAATCTACGGCTGCTGCTCATTAGAAAGCGCGAGCAGTTGGAAACGGATGAAAATCTAATGGAAGACGGCAAAGGAGATGGTCCACTGCAATGTGGCTTGTGTTTGGCACGCTGCGATAAGGACAACTGGCGTCGTCATCTAGGAGAGCATTACGGAGTGGGTTGGCCTGTGGGTGAAGCACCCAAGGTGCGTACAAAATTATCCTAATTTTTAAAAAAAGAAAACTCTAATCTGCAATCTATTTACAGAAGATAACGCGTGCTGGTGTGATGACCATGATGAAGAACTATCTCCAGAATGGCACCGAAAAGCTAACGTGTCGTCTATGTAGCCACCAATTGGGATCTTACCTGGGCATGATGCTTCATTTGGAGGGTTGTGGCAACAAGCAGCGCATCCTCTGCGAATTCTGCCAGCGTTCTTATACCAAACTCTCGCTACCCGTACACATAAGAACCTGTCCAAAGCGCTTTGGGCCGTCCCAAAATGATGAAGATGCGGAGCCAGCGGAAGCGAGTCTTAGTGAAACGGTTTACAGCAATGCAGGGCGTGCCAAAAGGAAGTCTACCATAAAGTAAGTTCATGAAATAGTTGATAATAACATAAAATCTTATTCATATTAAATTTCTTTATTTTATAGAGCTGAAACCAAATTAAAGAAAATAGGAGAGGCACTAATTTCGCAGAAGCCGGGCGACGAGACCTCCGCTAAAAACGATTTCGATGGCGATTCCTCGGACTACGACATGACCAAGGACAAGGAGTCGTCGGAGGAATATGAATCGGAAGGTGTGGACTCCAACGAGGAGTCTTCGCTAAGCTCCGAGGAGGAGGGAAGTCTTGGTGAGACCTTTTCCACAACAAAGCAAAAGAAATCAAACCGACGAGGAGACATTGACAGAAAGAGGAAATTAAAACGGTCATCTATACTTGGAGAGTGCCTGCAGAAGCCATGTGAGTAAAATGATGATCATAAAAAATATCAAAGATTAATATATTAATGTATACGACAGTACTCTCACGATATCACCACTTGGAAGCTAGAGCGACTCATAAATGGAACGAATTGTAAGTTAACCAGGGACACGCAGCTCATCGAATTTTATTCTAAATTTACATTAAATTTTTAAGTGTGCACCGCAATTATGAAACTGGTCCTTTGTTCAACCAACTGCTGCCGAGCTATTCAAAGATATCTTCCCAGGAGGCTAATGACTTGCTGCCCTCCAAGGAGACGGCATCCATGCGCTATGCTTATGGCGAAATAAGCAATGAAGACGACTGGAAGCAATTGGCTCCATTTGAGGGCTTCAACAAAGAAGGTATTTATAGCTGAAAATACGGAAATTCAGATTTAATTGTAATTTATTTTTTATCAGGTGAATATGTGGGCTATCTGGGGCACTCTATAAAGCAACTCGCCTGGGTTCCACTACCACCGAAAGTTACGAATCAGTATTTACTGTGCTCCCTGCGTCCAAAGTTAAAAGCCTTTGCCAGACACACAAAATTGAAGGATGAAGATGCCCTTTTAATGTTGCTGAAATGCACGGTTTCTTCTGGCAAACATGAGAAGAAATCATGGGCCATGCAACCTGAACTTCAATATGGAATTCGTGTGCCCCATGGACCAGTTCATAGTTTCTGCTTTTTGCCCAGCGGTGGTTATGACAAGTCATCGAATCGTTTGGGCCTTTTGGCTGTGGCGAATTCCTTGAGTGATGTCTGTATTTATGCGCTGCCCCTGGAGCTGCCAGAAGATCAGAAGACAGACGAGAATGTGGTCATTCAACTGGATTCCTTGATTACACTCAGCTTGGATGTGAACAATCCTGTTCAGGATCAATGCACCAAAGTTGTGTGGTCGCAGGTGAGTTTTTTAAACCAAAATTTCTGTTTCTGAAATAATATTTACTCCTCCTATTCAGTCTTTGGGTCACACATTCTTGGCTACAGGCTACAGCAGTGGCTATATCGCCTTTTGGGACATTGGCGATAATGACAACATTAACTGTTTTAACCGGAATAATCAAGTCTATTATGTGCCTTTGAATTTCTTTTACATTGGCGAGCGAAATATCCAATGTATGTTTGATGGGTAAAGTTTTTCCCTATTAAATATTTCTAATTTTTTGATTTTGCCCCTTAGTCATGGAACTTCATTACGACCATAATGGACCACGTTGGCTTGCAGTTGGCACTTCCATACGTCAATTTAAAATCTATGATATAGCGAACTTGTCGAAACCTTATATACTGGCCCAAGATCCCATCTGCACTCTATATATTGCTAATCTAACCTGGTCACCTATTTGTGAAACGCTAGTCGTCAGCAGTTCACGTAAGCTTTAATAGATTTTTAACAAATGCCCCTTAAAGATTAATTGGAATTTTCTTTGCAGACTTTAATCGCACAATAGCAGTTAGTGTATCGGGCATACAGTTCGAGCACAGGACCCTCGATGGAACTTTGACGACGACACGTGACATGCACACGAATTGTCAGCAAAATCACATGGTCTTTGTGACGGACAACGGTGACCTGGTGTTCCTGGACGTGCGAGATCTCAACTGTGGTCCTGCGCTGCTAAAGTCAATGGTCAACTTGCGGGCTGTATCCACCACCGAGTTGCATCAACTGGGCGGCACTACGCCCAAGGACATGGATTCCATAGGCGCTGATGAGTTTCTACGGGACTATGGGGTGCAAATCAAACCGCTGGTGCCTGCGCCCCACAAACGAAAGTCCGCATATTTGGACGCCAAGCGTCTACCGCAAAACTCACATTTTCTGCCCCTCACTCGATCCAATTGCGTTCGTTGCAATTGGAATTCGCCCGCCCACACTTGGGTGGCTGTAGGGGCAGAACATGGCCTGCTGCGAATCCTCAGCTTCGATCGAGACAAATTCTTCTAAAGGATCTCTCGAAGTCTTCTCTCTGGCAAACTGAATGAACAAGCACCATCTGAGATTATAACTTATTGTTCTACCACCTAAGGTTTATTAGTTATAGGACTCGTCGTAAGACAGTTAAATTATGTGCGGAAATTGTTTATATCTAATTTATTTATAGGTGTTGTAAAAATATATATATTATATATTTTATATGGAGTTATTGTAGTTTATACCGAAATATAATTGCTTTGCAAAAAAATTAGTACTACGTGTATTTTTTAATGGTTGGTAAAAGTAAAAATAGAAATCTCAGAGGCTCCCAATAAATAAAACACGTTTAGTTACAACATATTAAATATATTGATATATTTTTATCGGTAGTTTTAATTTTCCGTAAATACTATATGCAAGTTTAACAATGATAGACGGGGATTTCTTTATAGCTTTCAGCGATTAAAAAATCAACTTCAAATATCGGATGTAAAATTATAAAATATAGTGTGTATATTTCGGTTTTATTACATAAAATATAAACATATCTCTCTCTAGAACGCTTTGTAAATAAATATATTGGCAAAAGGCGTGGCTTACAACGTAATCGGGCTATGCTAAGTGAATCGACTGAATGCTTATTGAAATTTGGACACGAACAGCTACTGATATTTATAGGTCATTTACACAGACACATATATATAGTACAAATATATTAAGAATTACGGAACAAATGCTTGCAAACACTTTAAAAAACCCGAGCAAATGCAAATATGCCTTAAAACTTTGTAAAACACAATTCGTTGATTGGATGAATAACACTAAATAAGCATACATACATTTAGTGGATTTTTATATATATAGGTATATATGTTTTTTCTTAAATTGCTGTTGTCTTTTCTATGGCTGCAAAAACGAAATTCTCGCGGCTTTTCTGCAGTTGACCTTCAGTCTTCGCTCTTAGTTATAGTTTGCTGCAATTTTCCTCATCTCCATCTTCACAATCTGAATCTCTCGCTATGCCTAACCGAAAATCTAAGCGAATATTAAATTCTATAAACAAATTCATCCATCGAAAACGCAAAAGGGACTTGAACCTAAATCGAACGTAAATTAACAGCAAGTTAACAGTGATTTCCGGTCCGCCTTTTCCGCTTCCGGTTTGCGATCAGTGACATTACTTTACTTTTCCGCGGGAATAGCTTGAGGAGTCGACCGGTTGCCAGCCAGCTCCTGCTGGATCTCATTGAGACTCTTGCCCTTGGTCTCGGGCACCGCGAAGAAAACGAATATCACACCGAGTACCGTCAGACCGGCGAAGAGCCAGAAGGTTCCTCCGATGCCCAGGCCTTCGTTCAGGTTCACAAACGTCTTGGTGACCACGAAGGCCAGCAGCCAGTTGGATGTTCCGGCCAGCGAGCCAGCGAATCCCTTGATATCGGTGGCGAAGAGCTCGCCCATCATCAGCCACGGCACCGGTCCGTAGCCCATCGAGAACATGATGATGAAGATGCACAAACTGGCCACCGGCAGCCAGCCCAGACTCTCCACCTGGGTCTTGTCCTGGTTCTGCAGATAGAAGTACACGCCGATGGCGGTGGTGGACAGGGCCATGGCGATTCCGGAGGCCAGCAGCAGGATGCGGCGACCGAGCTTGTCCACCACCAGGGTGGAGACAAAGGTGGCCACCACCTGCATGATGCCGATCAGGATCGAGGCCCACTGGGCTCCAATGCCGGTATTGGCTTCCTGAAATGGAAAGAAGTCGGGGTAATTAGTGATTTATTTTACAACCAACAAAAAATCGATATAAAACGCAGATCGATTTTACATTATGTAATATCAATTTTAGCTTGATATGCGGCCCCCATATGCGGAAATGAGCATATCATGTTAAAACGATATGCGTATTGCAGAAATTTACATACGCATATCGATTTTACGGCAACATGCTTTTTTGTGTGTACTTTTTATCTCAAAATTCTTATTTACAAATCTTTTCAGAATCTCCCATTATAAGTAATTTATTTTACAACCAAAGAAAAATCGATATGAAACGCAGATCGATTTGACATTATGTAATATCAATTTTAACTTGATATCAATTTTAACATATGCGTAAAATCGATATGTTCGAAATGAGAATTTAATGTTAAAACAATATGCTTATTGAAGGTATTTACATGCGCATATCGATCTTACGGCGACATGCTTTTTTTTGTGTGTACTTTATATCTCAAAATTCATATTTTTAAATTTTTTTAAAACCTCCAACTCACCACAAAGATCCTCGATGCGTAGAAAATAACTGCGTTGATGCCGCAAACCTGCTGGAAGAACATAAGACCCATGCTGATGGCCAAGGCCTTGCGGGTGACGGGACGGTTCAGGGCAGCCCACACATTGACCTGGTTCGCCTTGGTTTCCCGATCGCTTTCACGCAGCTCCGCAAGTTCGGGCTCGTAATCGTACTCCTTGCCACGCAGCCACTGAATGGACTTGATGGCGTTCTCCGACCGATCTTTGGCAACCTGTCGATGGGGATTTGCAGATAAGTCACGTTGGTATTACACTCAAGAAGGAATTTTTGATTTTGATGGCAAACTCGTGGTGGTTTTCATATCTTTAAGATACACAAGTTTGGCTTTCCCAGTTGTATTCTTGATTGACTGGCAGATTATATATGATTATATTGTTTTTCAGTACGCGTCATGAATAACTACATTTTACCGGGAATTTAATCGGGAAACATTCTTGAGACCAAGGAAAAATACTATATATTACTGAATGTTCTTTATTTTTAATCG
This sequence comes from Drosophila takahashii, assembly GCF_030179915.1. Classification (NCBI taxonomy): domain Eukaryota; kingdom Metazoa; phylum Arthropoda; class Insecta; order Diptera; family Drosophilidae; genus Drosophila; species Drosophila takahashii. The sequence continues at coordinate 13,380,425 of NC_091680.1, forward strand.
ATTTTTTAACTTTTTAAATTTTATTTGTAATGTTTTCAAAACTAGAATTATTTTAATTAGAATTTTACCATGTTTGTTAAATTTTAATTATATTTGTAGTAATACTTGATACTAGTTTAAAAAAAAGTAATATTCTCATACAACGTTTTAGGTGCCGCTTTGTTGTAAAAACGTTTTAAAAATAAAAATAAAAGTTTAAAAATCCAAAGTAAAATAAAATTTGTATGAAGCGTATTACTTTTTAAAATGGCTCACCCCTGATTTTGCACATAAAACTTTTGATCATTTTCTCTGTGTAAACTTACCAAATAGGTAGGCGATTCCGGCATGAAGAAGAAGATGGCACCGAAGATGAGGGGCAGAATTCCACAGATGACGCTCACCCAGAAGATGTCCACTCCGGCGCCGACGGCGTAAACGAACAGGATGCCAATGGTTATCATCAGCTGGAAGTAGCTGCCCAGCGTTCCGCGAATTTCCTTCTGGGCAATCTCACCCGTGTACATGGGAGCGGTCACACAGAAGGCGCCGCCGGCAATACCCAGGATAAAGCGCGAGGCGTAGAGCATGCCCACATTGGTCGCCCAGATGAGCATGGCCCAGCCAAGGATGAAGGGCAGGACCAGGAACAACATGGTCCACTTGCGACCAATCATATTGATGAGGAAACCAATGGGAATGCACACACAGGCGGCACCCAGGGTCATTGCCGATCCCACCCAGGAGAACTGATCCTTGTCGACCTCGAAATCGTATCCTATGCCCTTGTCCACGATATCCGTTTCGGCCGGGGATGTCCAGCCCAAGACGGTGCCGCAGGCTAAGGCGCCACCAGCAGCTGCCAAGGCGGCCACATATTGCGTCACTTTCCGCGATTCGTTCGAAGTCGACGTGTGCACCATGTTGCCCAGTAAATTTTCCTGATCCTGTAAAAGAATTTAAAAAATATTTATAAGTAACTATCGAATAAATTATTGCATTTAAAAATATTTTAAAATATTATTATAAAATATATTTTATTTAAATTTACTTTTTAGTTTTGAGTTATAAATTTAAACTAGCTTTTCTTGCTCTTTAATCTTAACTTGGTATAAAATTTAATTTATTGTAGGAAAAGGATAAACACTTAACAATTTAGTTATATAAAATGATATAAAATTTAATTTATTGTAGGAAAAGTTTATCCTTTTATCCTTAACAATTATTATTTTATTTAAATACAAATTAGCAGAGTATCTATCCTGATTCCTTTCAATAAGTTTACCTTTCCGAACTATAAAGAGATCGCTATTAATTAGATCGTTCTGCTCTGACCAACTGACTTAGACTGAGGGCCAACTATTAGCTACCTACAAGTATTATCATGGCATGGTTAGTGATAAGGTCCAAACCCCCCGCCCGGTGATTAGGACATTTATTGGCGGACCGATAGTGGGCATTCCGTCAATCGCCCGTGCACCCATATTTATTGCACTCTCCCAACAAAATTCGGGGCTATGCTCTCCTCTTTCCGATTGTGCTCAAGTACTTCATTATTTCATTATACCTACCGGTCACATAAACAGAAGTCACCTAAAAAAAAATCGAACCAAGTTCACGCACACTCGCCACCCCGATATCATTCATACGCCGAGTGGTTCGGATCTTCATGCTTCGGACAGGAAAATACCTTAAGACCCCTGCGGAACCGGTGGGAATATTTGAAGTTGGGGATGCCGCGTGAAACCCAAACTTGAGACAGTGAGAAGCCTTAATGGTGGAATCCTATAAAATTGAGGCGTAAAGTACTATAATTATGTGCATGTGTTTCCACTTGAACGTTTTAAGGCCGCCACTTGATCAATGAAACTTCTTGTGCATAAGCTGATAAAGCCTCAGATATTTGGGAGAGATTAGGTGAATGGAAATTACCTAATTAAACGAATAAATGCATATATATAATCCGATTGTTATCAAGAGGGTTAGAAACTTAAGCGATTATAATAATGTTTAAATTTAACTAACGATTTACGATTATAATTTTATAATCCATGTAGCTCCAAAATTATAACTCTTTAAATTTTACCATTAAAATAATTGAAGCACCTAAGAAGACTATCCAATTAAATCCCAAATAATTGTATTACCAAAATACCCCCATGAACAATTTCCACTCACTCGGTTTCATTCTACTTGTAGATCTTTCTTATAAAAAAAAAATTCCCTTTTTATTTCACCCCCTTCAAGGCGTCAAGTATCACTCAAGCAGCACCAATTAACTATATTTGACCACCTTGCTAGCCGTACTCATTGACTTCCGTTCGTTGGGCCATAAATTACTGTAGAATTGCTGTATATAGCTGAGGTTATCGCGTGCCTAATCAGTAAATTGCCAAAATTCCAGCTATGAACGTGTAGAAGAATCAGCCGGCTATATCAGAGCTTTCATTTATCGAAAGCTTTTCCAAAGATATTTTCATGTTTATAAACAGTACTGAGTCAGGGGTCTATTTTATGATATGAAATGTGATATGTGGTTTATTGTCTGTGCGTAAAAGGGGTGTGTCTCGTATATTTTTTCTTGTATTGTAATAAATCTTGACCTTCGACAAGAAGTTGACCTGAAACTGGACATGTTTAGTTCTTCGAAATATAATTTTTTAGTATTACTAATGACTAAAGTAGTCAACAGTTCGGAAAAATAAAACATTAGTTATATTAATTTTCAAAACAAATTTGAGTTAATGGTAATTATTGCATTATCTTTTTGAAATTACTTTATTTCCCAGTTGACAATAAAATTGGAATAGCTCTTTCTATTATTTTTTTTTACTTATCGCACGTGTGATACGTGATTTGTGCTTTTTGTTCGAATAAAAAAAGGGGCCTGTTCTGTTTGTTTTCCGTGAATGCAAAGGGGTATCTATGTGTAAACAATATAATCAATTTCTTATAAATAAATTAAATTGTTTCTGCTTAAACGTTTTTCCTGAACAGAAAGACTTTATTTTAGAGGGATATTATTTAAAGATCATAATTACAAGTATAAGCAATATAATAAGGTTTCCTATTATTATTTTCTTATAACAGGAGACCGGTGTTAAAGCCATTTCGCATGGCGCATGTAAGTAATTTATGGCCATTTTCTCTTCGCCTATTACTGGATGTATCCCAAGTGTCGCCGCCCACTCGCAGAGCCCACTCAAAGTGCCATTGCCAATCTCGACCCACGCGAAACGAAGGAGTAGAGAACAAATCACTTCCGTGAAAATGCAAGCCGAGATTTGCAGCTGGAAAAGGTAGAAGGCGATGGAGAAGGAGAAGGCCATGTGGAACAGGGCGTACGCCCACATATTAACTGTCATTTTACTGGGGTCGACTGGGGACACACCTCCAGATTGCCAGTCGAGAGTAAACGAAGCGTTCAAATCGCGTCTGAAATGTCTGAAATCGATATCTGCCTCGATTCAGTGCCTCGGTTCGTTTGAGTTCCGTCTGCGGCTAATGTGGTCAATCCATTGGCTGCCTGTCGTTCTGTATCTAAATTTAGCATTACTGCCAGTTAAAGGCAGCTCTAGGAATCCGAGTACCCCACTTTCGGGTGCTAAAACCCAAGTCCACCCCATCATCCGAGGTCCAAGTTCGTTTCAATGTCAGTGGCAGGCGCAACAGTGCGCGCCATAAGCATGGTAATTTCATATGCCCCGTGGCATTCCGCTAAACTGGTTCACTATAAACAAAGCATAAGCTCAAATACTTCATAATTATTGAGTTGTCCAGGTTAATTTATGTACAATAATCCCGGGCTATTAGCCATAACATTTGCATAAGGGGAATTTAAAAGAATTCCTGCCGCATTTTCCAAGGAACTTTCTTATAAAATTCTAAGTAATGGGAAATATTACCAAAAAAAGGTTGTGAAAAATTCCTAAGGTATATTCTAAAACAAATTTGAATTCTATATTAAGTGAACGAGTGGCTACTTAAAATATGAAAAAATAAAACACTATCAAGTTTGGATTATTTAGAGCATAAAAGCCGAAAGTATGGTCTTATCTTATTTAAATAATCCCTAAACTAACTATAGCCTTGAAAATTCGAATCACTCTTAATACAAAGCCTAAAAAATTCAAAGCAGTTTTGGTAATAGCTTAATTTGGTGATTTTTACGTTGGCCAACGAAAGTGACAACAGCTTGATGGCTTTATAAACTTTTCAACGAACCATTTGGGGTAACTCATTGATATGCGAAAAATGTGCCACACTATGTTATCGAACTGGTCAAGTTTTCATAATTTTGTGGGTCGCATTTTAAAATGTATTCAAATGATGGTCATAAAATCTTGTTGTTGTGCGTATTTCAGTGTCCCCGTATAAGGTACCGAATTTGTAATGATTTCGAAGGGGTGGCACATTTAATGCGTCTGTTATTTTTACTAAAATAAACACCCACAAAATTGTTGACTCATTTTGTGCATTCGGTGGAACGAGTTTCAATTGAATTTGTCTGGTGAAATTATCATTCATGTGTGGATTGCCCAAAACAAATCCGTATCATGCTCATTGTTATAAATAATATCTCTCTTCTGGGAATCGATGATACGCCCCTATTTCTGAAGTACCCACTTATCACATTTCTCTTTGCATCGCAAAATGACTTTCCTACAGATAATAATTTGTATTCCAATAGTCTTGTTTCGGCTATTGCGACCTTGTCCAACATAAGCACCAAAACAAAAATAGAAAGTTTCCACATTGGTTTCGGAACTCATTAGTTTGATAAGCTCGGCGATCCATCAATGAAGGCTAAGCTGTAGAAAAACCTACTGAATTCAAGATAAAACACAAATTATAATTGCTTTTCGTTCAAAATATGCAAAGCGGAAATGATGTTTGAAAGGTATTTGAACTCTATCGTCAGAAAAATAATGTGAAATTATACTCTCAATTGGCTGTTTTTCACTCAGCTGATAGAGATTGCTTTTGGAGTGAAAAATACACATTTCTGCCTGATAATTGCCTGGTAAACTATTTATATCTCGTATCTTTTTCGCGGCAACATCTTTCCGCTTTCAGCTACGCATTTACTTTACAAACAGTTCAGATTGTTTGCTTCTTTTGTGTAAATACCTTATTAAATAGCAAAGTCTTTAAATGCCCTAACTGTGAAAAAGACCCATATTTTATACAGGTTTTATAGAGGGTATCTGTAATTTTTGGCTTATGAAATTTGATTTCCTGTCGCGTTTTTCGCACTGCGTTAATTGGACTTTCGCCGTGGCTTCCGCCAAGGTCAACATCAAAAGATGCATTAACTTGGCTAGCCATCTGGACAACGTAAATTAAGTTAACTTGGGTAAACACTGTGAAAAAAAAGGAAAATTGGTCGTACATTTTGGAATTTCTTAAATATATTTTTAAATTGAAATATTTGGAATTCAGCCTAGTTTTAAAATATACAAATCTTTTAATCTCTCTTATTAAAATAAATATCAAGTTTTTTATTATTCTAATAGCGAAAACGCTCTTTTACTAAAGTTAATATCATGTATATTTTAAGATTTAGTTAGGTTTAAAAAATTTAAAATCCATCCAATATAATTTATTTATTTTTTCAGTGTTCATATCTAAGAAAACATGCGAATTTTTGCCTACATGTGGGGTGGAGTTGGTGCGTCCATTATCGCTGGCCTTTACGATTTTGACCGCTTGTCTGGAGCCGTATTTGGCTCCATTCTCGGCGGATTCCAGCAGGTGGGAGCTCTCCTCATTGTTGGAGCCGGACTTTTTGTTGGGCTCCTCGCCGCTGGAGTTGCTGGACGATGCGGTGGACATGTTGAAAGTATTATGTAAACTTTAGTTGGGTTAACTACGATGGGGATATGTTTTCTATATTCTTCGGTGATTTTTCGGTTAATTTCAACCGCTTCTTGGTTCACTTTTCACTGCACTTTACTAGTAATGGCAATAGAGTAATGTTGAATAATACGTCAACGTCTGATAAATGTCCTTTGACTGGCGTTTTTGTCCTTTAACACGTCGGCCACCCACGTAGCATAGAATACTTTAAGGCGCATGCGCATCAACAATCAAACATGTTGCTGGCCAAATTTTCGTTTTTGGTTTATTTTACACTTTTAATTAGCCAACTAAGTGATATGTTTTGGAATTTTTAAAGATATATATTTTTTCGGATATGTAACGTGTGATTTCCTCAGTGGCACTCGCGAGTATCTTTCACTGCAGAGGAAGTATCTTTGTATCTTTAACCGCACGCAACGAATGTTGGCTAGCAAATGGCGCGCCAAACAATAAAAAAGGCCTCCGCCGGGCTCTATGTGGATTCGCCGCTCTCCCAAGTTCCCCCGAATTCTCAGATTCTCCCACTTTGACGCTCTTGCCCGCTCTCTGGGTCTTGGGCCTCGGGAAACTGGTCCCGCTCTCCAGCGACTATGGGCGGAGAGGGGGTGAAGACTCTATATCCATACGAGGCTATTGACTCTTGGCGGCAAAATCCAAACTGGAATTGCAGGCGCCTTCGTTCGCTCAGATTTTTATTTCGGATCGTTGGCTCTCGTTCTGCTTGAAATTGCATTCAACACCGCGTGGATCTGTGGATGCAACTTTTGCTGCACAACACACATGGAGGCCATCTCCTGGGCTTTTCATTAATTCAAGGCAGTGCAAATTTATGCATCTGCAATTGATCTGCACAATTACTAAAATGCCCTTCGCAATGGAAAATTTTAGCTTTCCCAAGGACAATTTTATCAATTTTTAAACAATTTCTTTATAAGAACATTGGTGAAAAAACAAGTAACATCAATTGACAGTCGTTGAACATTTTTAAATAAAACTGGGTTATTATTATTACATCTTAAAAGTATTCAGTTTAAGAAATAATCCCTTTTTGAAATCCACATTTTTTTAATTTTATAATGTCTGCTTAAATTTTAACAAAACAAGAGAGAACGCTATAGTCGGGTTGGTGTCCCGACTATCTAATACCCGTCACTCAGCTAAAGGGAGTGCGAACGCTGTGTCGGGTTGGTGTCCCGACTAATAATCGTAACTCAGCTAAAGGGAGTGCGAGGGAGATAGATATATTTTTTTTGATTGCGTATAACTTTTTAATGAATGGTCCGATTTGAAAAATGTCTTCTACATTTCGATAGGTATAAATATACACAACAAAATTGCATTTATACTTATCGGAAATCTTTAAGGATGTGGGCGCAGGACCCATTTTAAAATCGTTAATGGGCGATTGTGGGCGTTAGAGGGGGCGTGGCGCTCGGCTAAAATAAACTTGCGCTGCGTAGGAAGCCAAAGAATATGTGTGGGAAATCTCAACCTTCTAGCTTTTGTAGTTTCCGAGATCTCAGCGTTCATACAGACAGACAGACGGACAGACAGACGGACAGACGGACAGACGGACAGACGGACATGGCTAGATCGACTCGGCTAGTGACCCTGATCAAGAATATATATACTTTATGGGGTCGGAAACGCTTCCTTCTAGCTGTTACATACTTTTGCACGAATCTAGTATACCCTTTTACTCTACGAGTAACGGGTATAATAATTGATTTGCTGATATTCGTTAGATATTAAAAAGAATTGAATTCATTTATAGCTACACCAATGTGGATCAAACAATTTTATTAGCAAATCGATTAATCCATCAGTTTGTTTATAAAATCCCATAACTACAAAGAAAGCAATATAATTTAAATCTATACTATATAATTCCGCCACGTGCCAATCTGTTTACCCTACTTCCGTATGCACAGTAAGATAATACAGAAATAAAGGCACCCGAACAAACGCACTCTCCCTCCGCCTTCAGAATCGAATCGGGGGATACGTGTTCCTATAGATATTCGTAGATAGCTTTGTGAGCACTCAATGCCTGTTCGAATTGTAGAATTTCCATTATCATTTCCAATTCCATTTGGCCAGGCGAGTAGGAATACTATTTGCCTAGCTGCGAGTACGTTCAATGGATCACGTTTGTTGTGCGGCTAGGAAATGCGGCTGCCACTGAGCATAATGGATTGCCTCTTACGGTGGCTCATGGCGGATGAAAATAGGCATTTCCATGCTTTGGAACATTTTCAATAAGCAAACATGACACTGCACCGAGCTATAAATGGGTCAGATAATGAGAATACACTTCTCATATCGAAACGAAGGAATTTATGGAAATATGGTGCATACAAATGATTAATAAATAAGCACGTGAAATTGCTTTCAAGTGAGAGGAATTTATTTTGAGACCTCTCAAGCATTTAAATGTTTATGTGAAATGCTTTCCACAGTTTATAATTTATTCAGACACATGGCTAATTCGAAAAAATATTAAAACACTTAGGAAGCTTAATATACAGGAACACAAATATTTTAAAATAAAATCTTAAATATTTGAAGTCAAAAAGTATGTAATTACTTAAATAAAAAAGTATCTACCATGTTTAATACGTTTTTATAAATTGTTATATTTATTTGTAGTTTAATGTTCCTTATAATATTTTAACAATATTTTATATTTAGCCCACGAATTTTGTAACGAGAAAATTTATTTTAAATATTTAAAGTTTTATCCTATCTAAATTGATAGGATTTTAGAAAAGTTTTCTTGTTTTTTTGACTGTATGTATCCATTTTAAAAGATTCTCATTATGGGCTTGTCCTAACGCATCGTTTTGTGTACTCGCCTCGCCTTGCAAACACCCTTAACCTTGTCCCTGCTCCCGTTAACCCCCCACTGGGCCCCGGGGGCGTTAACGCAGCTCATGGCGCGGCTTGAAATACAACCAAACATTTGGCACGCTCCACGCTTGGAACAGGCTCGCAGAGCGCCCAAAAGCAGGCTCACCTGCTGCGAAAGTGTTTGCATAGATACAGAAAGTATCTGCATCTACAGAAAGTATCTGTATATACACCTAGAACACGCAATGCTCGCTGTACACTATACACTGTACACACTAATTACATGGGGAAAAGGCCAAAAGGGCGAAAATGATAAAATACCGGGGTTATGCAACAGAAAGCTCATTAGCACTGGGCCAAGTTGGCATAGGCTCTGCGATTTGTTGGTGGGTTTACGAGTGTGAGAATGAGTTCTACTACGTCAGCAGCTACGTCACGGCACGCAGACATGTATCTGATAGATAGATATACATATTGCTTTTTAGAGGGGCGTGCGCCGTGTGACGTCACAGAAGCCAAGCCCCAAAAATCTCGACCAATCGGAATCAGCTGAGGCGTAGAACGAGCCCCTCGCATGGCAAAGAGAACTAAACAAATACATATAATACTTTTACGTCTGTTTGTTCGCGCATAAATGTAAATATTTTTATTTTCCCTGCAGTTGCTCTGCTTGCTGTTGGCCCACGAAAATCACGCGATTCGGTTGCTGGTTCAAGTGCAGCCACCAAAAATTTCTGCTGACCCACCATAATCGTCCACAAGTCAAATCCATTGCATTGTTTTGTTTTTTCTTTCCACAACGACCTACATTTGAACTTGTGACAGGGCCAACATGATGTAAATAGCTCCGAATTTGATAAATTCTAGTTTACCACCCGCCAGCAGGGCCCAAAATCAATAATTCGTCCTCGACGACGACCTCAAGGTGAATGTATCTATAGATGTGTACATTTTGGACCACAAATGTGGGTGCCTTGTCCTTGGGCACAAAGACATGCAATTTTCCGGCAAACTGGTGAAATTTGTTTACAAAAATCCGTGCTCTTAATGGGACTTTTATATGTTACGATAAATTTATACTCTTGGTTGCAGTAAATTTAAATCTTAATTGTAGGTCAATGTCTAGCTTACATAGTATAATTAAAATGTATTCTTTATTTATTGGTAAATTAATGCTCTTTGTTTACTCACAGTTAAAGATCACAGATTGCGAATAAAAAGTGCGATTCCTGCAATAAAAAATTGTAATTTCCATGTGAGAATGAGGTTAATGTTATAATATTAAAATATATGTAAATATAATTATTTGAACCTGTATCCTAACAATAAATTGTATAAATAAATAATTCAGTATAAATAATTTAAAATTATTTAATGTTAAAACCTTTTTTTAAATAAAGGTAAACTAAGCTGGAATAAATATAAACATTAAAACTTGTTAACTTATAGTAGCATTAATGTTTGTTCTAAAATATTTGAAAAATTGTAATCACAAATATATTTGGTAAATGTTTGTATTTATTTCCAACTATTTGATTAATTTCTTAATGTTTTTTGTAGGCCTAAAATATTTTTTAAAATATTAACCAACGGACAAAAAGCTTGTTTTAATCAGAAGCTTTCCTTAACTAAAAGCTTTATTCCTATATTTTACCTTGTGACAATGACTTTCAAACTGTACATTTGAATTGGAGGAAAAAAAACTGTAGAAAAAGTCAAACAGCAGAAGGTAAATAAAAACAAAGAAATATTTGGACTTTATCGGATAGGAAATTCTTAAAACACTTGTTGCTTTTTCAGTTGCTATGCTCTGGCGGGAATGATTCACATAGCAAACCGTTTAAAATATTTATAAAAGTATATTTTTCTTAATATATATTTATTATATTTCCTGAATAATAAATTTAATAAAATTTATTTGCCCTCTTATCCAATAAATGTATTTTAAATTGCTCCAACAGTTTCCGTGATAAGCTTTCAAATACTTTAACCCATAAATATTTGTCAACTTTATCTGTACGATAGTACGAGTCTTATCTGCCTCCAAAATACATGCCCAATTTATTGCCAAAAAAGTTTTGGATGGCTATAACCATCGATCAAATTGTTTATGTGAGTCAGACAATCAGGCAGACAGAAGAAAGAAGGCTGATGTTTGACATGTGGGGGGTGCCTTTATCGCATATCCTTATCACCATGAAAAATTCGGGCAGACATGAAGCTGCAGCGTGGCGATATTGGATCCACTTCCCACAGGGGGTATTTCGGTATCGGCAATTGGGCTTATCGCCTCCCCATCTTATCGCAGTTATGTTTTGGCTGCCAAATCGTTTTACAAACCTATAGATCCTCATATCACACCATTCCAGAATACACGGTTCCCGTTAAGTTTCGGACTATTTATGTGCAGTCACAAATCGCAGGTCGAGTGCATTATAGACCGATCAATCGGGGCCTGGGTCCATAAGTACATACTCGGGCCCAAAAATATTTGATTGACAGCTCGTAGAGCTATAAATATGACAAGAGAGACCATAAAATGAAAGAACTGGCGCCGAACACACCCCCACATCGTAATCGCCGCAATAACCACACGCAGCGCAACCTTAACTAGAGATTTCCTTATTAAATTCAGTAAAAAGCGAAAATATTTTAAATATCTGGGCATCGCCGGTCTACCTAGCTGGGAATTTATTAGTGCCAATTGAGCGCACTTTACTTTGATTAAAAGAAATCTTTATGATCTGCTTGCGCTCAGATAAAGAAATAAAAACATTGCGAGGAAAGTCATACCGAAGATATAGCTAACCACGATAAGATTTGACAGTTAAATGGATAACGCAACACGGGGGGTGAGTAATAGGAAATATATCTTGTAATACCAATGATATGATGATAAACAATTTAAAAAAGGAAATAAAACTATTATAAAATAGGAACTTAAGCTGGGATCATTATTATTTTAAGATATTTCACATCACTGATATTAATTGGTTAAAGTTTCACAGATATCCGCACTTAAGAACACCAGCATATTTTCAAAATAAATGTTATAGCTTATCAACTTTCACTGTGTTAAGTTTTCCAAGATCGTCGTTATCAATATGTGTGATTACCACTTCAAAATTCCCCGCAATCGATCTTTGAACTTTATTAAAAACAACAATACTTCGTCCTCCCTCCATTCGGCAAATTGTGAGCAGCGATAGTCAATCTATGGAGCCCGACTTAATGGCAACAACTGTGAGGCTATTCTGTGGCTTAAGAATTGGACTGCCATTGCCCCATGGACGTATTACTATTAAAAACTATGGCTATGCCATTAACTATGGGCGTTGATCAACCGTGAAGTTGCTTGGTCAATGGGCGATGATGTTCTTGGCCGGTACAAGTTCAAAGTCTTTGCGATTGATTTGCGTAATGGGGGCGATAATCTCCACTGGATTTCGTATTATTTCGCTGCTGTTGACATAATCTGGTGTCCACTTGCTGATTTGATTGTTATTTATAGGCGAGAATTGTGGGCTCGAATTGACGTAGGCTGGATCTTGGGGACGAGCCCCAAAAGAGGGCGGCAGGGTCAATCATTTGTCGACGGAAGAGGCGTGAGTTTGAGCCGAGTGCATTCGCCGGCAGTTCACTGGGTTTATCATCCCAAGTGGAACGACGTCTGGGTCCCAGGCGATTTCAATAAATACACATTATTAATTTATAATTATATACACAGTTTTTTTTTTCTTCTCAGCTGGGTGGTCACATTTTCCTCTGAACAGATGCACCGACTGTTTTTTGCTGGGATCCTAGTGGCTGGAAAATGTTGAAAGCTCTACCGATTGCGAATCCCAGTCCCAAGGTCCGAGTAATCCCAAGTGCCACTGCGGTTGATAAGGGGGTTCTACGGTAGCTGCAGTTGATTAATACTTAACTCAAATATGATGATAACACGTCCCCAGATCCTCATTAGATTTAATGTGTCGCACAAGTACATTATTAGATTTCCATACAATATTAGCACTGAAGTGACACGGACCCTTATCATCCCCAAGTTTGCACTTGAGCTTTGTCGTTTACAACGCACTCGAATAAAGTGGCCTAATTTGTGTCATTATCGTATTGAATTTCAAAATTCAAAGCCGATTCCCCGATATCAACGAACTCTTATCACTCTGTACAAGTTATCAGTGAAGGATATTGCGAGTACCGCAGATATATCTTTTGTGTACTTGATTAATTGTCTAATTGCACAATCCAACAAACTACTATCAACTGTAACGATGGATAAACAAGACAGTATTCGTAGTAAATGTTTTCGATTATGCCTGGCAAATATTTGCTTTACTTGAACGACTGTCAATTTAGTTAATCGCATGTTGTTACATTTCTGGAACTGTAATTTCACTTTTCCCATTTTAAGTAGTAAAGTGAAAAATTACTGAAAATGTCTCGGAAATTATAGACGTGTTCTTTGATTTACTATCTTCTTCTTGGCGCGTGTGGATAGAACTGATTTGATTGTTTGTCGTGTGTTTCTTTTGCCTGATAGCAGAAATAAGCAAAAAAACAAATAGTAGACATTTGTTTCGAACGACAAATAAAAATCTGAATGAAAAGACGCTTGGAAACATTGATAAGAAGTAAAGACCACACAGAAGGCTCGCCGAAATATTCCACATTAAAATTAAAATTTTTATTAAATCTTTAACGCCTCCGCCTATTAAAATCTCTTATCATTTTGAACTTGGGTCCAAGGTTAATAGTTTTGTTTTTTGAATTTATTTGTCTCCAGGTTGGAATGTTGGAGTCCGAGTCAAATCCAATCCCTAAAATATCAGTCCTAATATTTACACATTACTATAAGCGATTTCCGTACTTCCTGTCATTCAATTAATTAGGAGGCGAAATGAGAGGAACAAATAATCTTTTGAAATAAACCGACACAAAAAACAAGTTTAGCTGCAACGATAATGAGCCAACCCCGTTATGAAATCTCCAAGAAAACAGATGTAAATTTATAAATACAACCGAAATGAATGTAATGTCGTTCCTCGAAGCGTTAAAAATGGAGAGGAGAGAGTTGAATTTATGTAAGTTGCTTTCTGTTATTTGTAAATGAGAACCGAAGCCAATAAAATAAAAATAAATCGAGGGATGGAAATAAAATTATAATATATTGATAGTTACTACAATAAAATATTATAATTCATCATGATTCATTGTTATGTGTTTTGGAATTTTCAGTGCTTATAGACTAGGTGAAAAAAATATAGTTTAGCTCAAAGTTTAAGTGACATTTATAACGGGAAATTAACATTTCACATTTGCACTTATTTTTGCACCCGCTAATCTCGCATTTAATGATCAATTTCCGCTTTGCTTAATTGTGAGCCAAATACTATGGGTAATCTGATATATTTCAGTGCGTAACTTGGCATGCCCATAAAAAAAGTGAATTGAAAAGCAGTAGTCATCAACGTCAGCGCAGCTGATTGACTGATTGTTTTTGTTGGGAGAAGTTTCAGGTTGAAAGGGGGTGTGAAAATTATTTGCTGGCAGATCTGGCTGAGATCTGATTAGTATTCCCACAGAATTGGCGGAAATTCCCAAAACTTCCGTAGATGGAACAGCAGAATGGAAGAGGAACTACATTTTTACAAAAGTTCAAAATGTGCATAACGAATATTAAATAAAACAAAAAACAATTCCAAAGTGAATAACTTAAATGCTCACACGTAATAAAAATATAATTGTTTACATGTTAAATACATAAACAAACCAGAAATTCTTTAAACGAAGTGAGATAAGTGTAATTAACAGTTAAATATGATTAATTAAAAAATACTCTAAGCAATGTGATGCATTAAATGCGTATGACTTTTTCATTCATATTAAAAGTGGATTTTAATTTCTGAGACGTGAACTGAGTCTCAGCAGAGATCATTGATCCAAACCGTATAAAAACGTGTCAAAGTTGTAAAATTAAAAACCCCAAAAAGGTATTGAACTCTTCATCTCAGTAGAAAGTAAATATTGACAATTGCTATCTATCAACGAAGGGGCTTGGTTTTTAATATGTAAAATGTATTTTATGAATTGGAAATTATGCATATCTATAGATACATATACCAGGCAGAAATCTATAAATATTTCTAGCAATAAATTCCCCAGCATTTCCTCTCTGCTGAGAATTTGTCTTCTTGTTTGGATGCAGGAAAATATCTCAAATTCTCCCAGCCAAAGTGTGGGTGTCGCCAACTTTTTATGCGCCTTTGATTTCCCAACTTGACGTCACTGAAAATTCTTACGCACTATTTTTAGACAATTTCTTCTAGCCAGTGCGTTGATTTAAATACGAAAAAATATATAAGTTAAGAGATTATATGTGGGGGAAATGGGCGAAATTAGCTGCTTGAACTTGACAGAGAAATTTCGTATTTCACTTTCGTTATGCAAATAATTGTCGACACCTCTCATTGATTAAAAGCCAATCACACAAATGAGTCAACAACATGGCCAAGGCCACCGGAATGTATCTGTATCTTGTAATCGTATCTATGTGTGGGTCACTGCAGTTTGTTTACATTTTGCAGGTGAAACGCCCCAGTTCCCTGACGTCACAATGCTTCGATTGAATTACAACCACCTTTCCGCCCCCTTGTTGTCAATTACCTGTCGCGACACGTGATGTTAATTTTTCCGTTACTGGTTTGTTTTCATTGTGGCTGGGGAAAATCTCAAATCCCCCGCCAATTTTCCGTATGCAAATTGAGTCTGTCATTTCGGGATAGCATCTCCATTTCGCCAAAAAGAAATCCCCGTTTAGGTTAGTTATTTACTAGATATTTCAACAGTATATAAATAGTTAATTTGCCCTTGAACTAGACCGAGTTAATTGGATTTGCTTTGCTATGTGCAACTGTAAAAACTTTTTTGCGGATAACCAACTTGCTCGTAAAGAAATGCAAATGAATTGACTTTAATGAACTAGCCGAGTTTTGTGCCGAATATTGAAAAGCGGAAAAAAGGGAGAGCAGTGTAAACAAATTCTGACTAATCTTGACTACTTATTCGTTCCGCTTATTAGTCAAAGGTTTTGCGTTCCTGAGCCAACAAAAAAATTGTTTGCAAATTCTTATTAAGTGAGTTATTAAGTTTTGATGATTATATAAAATCTTTAAAGTACATATTATAATATTATTAAAAATGATCTAAAATTTTCTTGGTTTTCCTGGCCGCTTTTAAAAATGAAATATTATTATCAATAATGTATTTTCCCGACTAATAGTCTAAAAACTTAATAGCTTTGATAAAAAATATCGCAAACTTTGTTGCTTTTGAATTATACCGCCCTACTTGAGAAATTGCTACCTTTTTTTTGGATCAGGGTCTACAAGTTAAAGTGCACGTAAAGCTCATGCAATCGATCCCATCTACTTATCAGCAATGAAATTGTTTCCAAGGCATTCGTTAGGTGTTCTATCAGCCTATCAGTCGATCTTGAAAAAAGTAACTTAAACATAAGGAGAATGCTTTCAGTTTCGGGCAGAAAAAGTCGGGAATTGCTCACGAATTTCCAACGTACGTGACTGTTTTTCAATTTTAAAATACCGATTCCCATTTCAAAATCAGATTCGAGCTGCATATGTAAAACTAAATCAAAAAGGTTTGCCGGGGGGTTTTTTCAGATTGCTGGGTAGATACCTGGAAGTGCTTTGCGGTTGGGGAAACTTATGTTCGGGAATTTAACTCGCACAAAGTGGGATCATGCCATAAATAAGTGTGTAGATCGTGTATTTTATGAATCGAATTTGTTTATAGCCCACGCTGACATTTGGCACGTTCCAGTGTCTCATCAAATTTACGCTTAACTCAGCACAAAGCTTTTCCCCCCATCGAAAACGCAATAACATGTTCTCCAGTCGGTTCTATATAAATAGTTCAGTTCCGAAACGCATGGTGAAGTCCCTAATTAATCATTGTTGACTGTCAAAACATTTAAATGGGAAGTGTTAAGACTAGGGGACTGCAACCCGTGACACCTACTCCTCAGCTGTTCCCCTTTTTCTGTAAAAGTAGAATGCACTGATTGACTGAGTGCAGCATTTCCCATTTAGCCCTATGACACAGAAAATACATGAAAAGCGGCTTAGAAATAGTTAATTTCTCCCTTTTGTTCTTTTAAATTTATGTCACATTTACACAGTTTTTCTTTCTATTTATGGTGCCTACTCAAAAAGTATTCAATTCTTTATACAGTATACTCTTACTTATGCGCAAACAAAATATTTGTTTATGGTTGACGCTCATTAGAACATTTTCGGTTTAAACTTTGACGTCAAAAAAATGTTTTCAAATGTTCAACGAGTTTCCTGAATGTTTTCCTATACTGTGGTTAATCTGTCTGATTTATTGTACGACTTTCAATTTCTCGTGACAAGCTTTAAAAATATATTATGGCGCCAAAAGTCTCATAATTTATTCATTTTTTGTATATTTCAATTATCTATTAAGTGTTTTTAAAATATAAATATTATTGCAAAAATGCAAAAAATAAATATTCATAGTAGTCACTTTTGCAAATAAGTGTCGCATAATATTATTGTTTTTTTCAATATTTTGAAATGAATGGAAAATTTTGAACATATTTTTCTCACACGGGTTTCACATTAATAAAAAATGTACTCAAATTGGATTCGGGTTTCTCTATTTATTTTCAAATATTTTTCTATTTTCACTCTACCCGTTAATTTATCACTTTGCTAGCCATTTCGTACACATTTTTTATTCTGAATTTTATTTTCCTGTTTGAAACGTCAGTGGCTCTCAAACTGTGTTTAAAAGACCGGGTGAAACTCAAACTTACCCGCCGAAAAAAACAAAAACACGTGCTTTGTTGTTGCCTTCGCAGCTTCCCAATTCGTGAACTTGAATTGTCCTTCGACAGAGCGGGAAAGGAGAGTGCTTGCTTTTTTCCCGATTTTTTCCTGTTTCTTATTTTGCACAAAGAAAGTGCACGTAATTATATTAAAATATACAGCGGCGGACGAAATTACAGTTCACATTCACGCACATAAAACACACGCTGAATGGGCACCGTTACATGGACATGTACGAAAAAATCAGTGGTTTATTCTGTTGGAATCCTGCTCCGGGTTTTTTGGAACAGAACCGCGCGCCTCGGATTCGCAAAAACGACTGATAGCGTTGATATAGACGGGCCTCCCTCATCGACGTCGCCGTTGGCTGAGGCAGAGCGGCAGAAAAGCACTCGGAACACACCGATACACACGGAGAAAAAATTACTTAGTATGGTGACTAACCCCATGATATTCTACATGGTATACTTGTTTAAAAGTATCGAAACCATTGGTGTAACTTAAATATTTTATAATAAAAGGTTCAAGATAATATATATTTTTCGGATTCCAATTTAAAGCGGATTAATGACATCCATCGTATTTTATTAAAAATAAGGAAATTTGTAGTTCAACTTTAGAACTTGCTATTAAAAACTTAATTTAAAAATAAAAAAAAACGACAAAAATATCAAAACATATTATTTAACTTTAAGATTTATTAAAAAACTCTATTTTAAACAAATTGAAGATAAAATAATGATTTGCACTTTTATTATTTTTTATTTTAAATATTATATTTTGTATTCTTTTGAAGCAAAGGCTATCAATGCCAGAAAACTATAAATGTAAACTAACTAATAACCATTTAACAATATTTTGATCTGATTTTTTCCAGTGTACTGTAGTACTTTGTTCTTTCTTTGGGAAATTTTCGCTCGTGTTCTCTCTTTCATCTCCCCTCTGCTGGTGTTGTTGTTGCTGTACTTTCATCTCTCAGTAAATTTGTTGTTGTTGTTACGGTTTATGCTTAATTTCAAAGCGCGCTTTAAATACGATAAACGCTCCGTTGACGTCACAAATATTGGGGAAATTCAAAGCCAGAGTATGGAATTTCATCACGTCACAGATATACTAGTGCAAAGGGCGTGGGAGGCGGGGCTGCAGGACAGGAGGTGGCAGGATGCTGTTGGGCATTGTCCTTGACAGAGGACGCGCAGCTTCTTTTCGCGCACTTTATAACGGCTTACGCAAGCAACGTAAGCTTTTCACGTAATATTTTGAAGTTCCCTGCTGGATAAAAACCAAATGTGATGGAAGGATAATAGCAAATTTCAACAAATCCATGAATTATTACTCAGCAGATACTAAGGAAGATTTTAAAAAGGGATTATAAAATTATAGAATTTGCACTGCAAATTTGAATTTTGATTTAATTTTTGGAGAGCAAAGATATTAAAATGTTGTAAATTAAATAAAAGAGATGTTAATTATTAAAATACATTATTTTCCCTTCCTAACTTTCTATTACTGCAAATTTGCAGTAATTTTAATAATTAACATCTCTTTTTTTTAATTTACAACATTTTAATATCTTTGCTCTCCAAAAATTAAATTGCCAAAACTCGCATTTAAATTAACATAAAATTGTTACCGTCTGAGTCAGGAAGTCCGATAATAATAAATTAAGTTAATTTAATTCCAGTGATATAACCGAAATCAAATCGAATTTTAAAAATAAATATGGAAATCTTAAAATATCTTTATTAATCCATAAATTGTATTGCAAGCAGCTTGCCTTTGGAATTTGCCGTATTTTATGCGGTGCAATGTTGGGTAGGGTAAGCCTTACTTAGGAAGTTGATTATTTTCTAGAAGACTGAATTAAAACGGATTTATTAGTCAGCAAAAATTTGTATTTGTCAATTGTAAAGTCTTTTTAAAGGCTTGATTAGAGCCCAGTTCAAATTTTAATTTTTTTCGAATAAAACTGAATAGAAATCGATGATTTATTTGCTACCCCTTTCGAATCAAAGAAAATCACACGTAGTTTAGCATAAAATTTATTTGGTTCCATTCTTTCGCCTCATCTTCAACATTAGCAACACGACTTTCGGCCTCTCAGCTTATTTAAAATATTGATGTATATATATTTTGTATATATTGAATTCATTTAGCTTAAGTGTATGAGTTATTTAAATAATTGAAACGGTAGTTAGTTTGTGGTGTCTTTCTTGCGATAGAGTTAACTACGAGTACTTGCCCTTAAAACTGGAACTGGTCTCATTAAGTTGTGATTGCATCGAAAAACTGTCGTCTTTCTTTGGTTAACATTTCACTTTTCTTCCCGCTTACTCGCTATGCATTATGATATAGTTGTAACATAATTAAAGCATTCAATTATCATCTTATTCGAGAGTCCACACTCCGCATTCTCCACCTCACTTTGACTCCGACTGAGATTCCGTAGGTTCGCTGAAGCCACAGAACCTCCACTTGGCCTGATCGGTCTTAAAGAGATTTGTGTACTTTCCGAGTATATTGGCAAGATCATCATGGTTACTGGGGGCAGCATTGTTGCACAGCATTCCGCTTAAGTAACTGGCTATGTTGGCAATATCAACGCCATGGGGATGTAGCACTAAGAAGGCAGAGGCTAGAGCAATTATCTTGGCTTCTGCAAGGACCAGGGACTTGAAGGTGACCTAAAATAAAGACGAAAAATATTAGAGATCAGTTTGGGATATTTTTAGGACAACGATGTAATAATTATACGTTTCCTTTGACTTCTAAATGGATTTCTTAATGAATAGTTTCTTATTTATATATTTTATTTTCACAAACCTCTTCCCCGGGCGATGGCGGTGTGTGCAACGTGTTGGTTTTATTTATAGTCACCTCGCTATTTGACTTGGAACTACTTTCTATAATTGACTCCTTTGCTTTGCTTTCCGTTGACTCCTTAGCAGTCTCCTGCTTTTCATCATCCTCGATCTCGTGAATCTCCACCACACCACTTTGGTGCTCTATGATGCGCACATCATCGTCCACCTTGTCGATATCAATTATTTCCGGTTCCGTCTGCTGCTGGTTGCGGATGATCTCCGTGTCCTCCTGGCTGCACGAATCTCCGCTGCTGTAGTCAAGATTCGAGGCATTGGAAGCGTTCGAGGCACCGGTACTGTTGGCCTCCTTGTCCTTCAACTTGTCTACAGTCTCCTTAATCTTGGTCTTCAAGAGAAGTTGCTTAACGCCGGCATCCTTGAGATTGCGCTCCAGCTGCTCAATAACCTTGGTGTCCTTCTGTTCGCGCAGCTTTGTCTGCAGCAGCTGAGTTTGCATGTTGCGGATGGTTTCCTGGAGCACCTTTATTTGTTTCTCACGTTGGACATAATCACTGCGCTCCAGAGTCATCTCATGTCGTATGGCCTCCAGCTGACAGCGCAGTGAGTCGTTCTCGTCCTGAAAAAATGGTAAATTACATGGATAAGTGAATGCTTTAAAGTGTAATTATTTTATACAAATAAAATCCAATAGATTTAACCATTTTCTTACCTTTAAACCCTCACTGTCGTAGCGAATTCGCTTGGAGCTGGGTCCGCGTCTATCGTAGTCCCGCTCATCGTCGGATATTTCCATTTCATCATCGTCGGTGATCTGGACAGTTCGAAGTTCCTGCATGGCATGCGAAAAGAACTTTAATTAGTCTTTTATTTCTATCAGTTGAATGGGTTTCTTTGGTTTCAGTTCCATTGCTTACAGGATTGTAAATCTATAACCTAGCTATAAAATTTGTGTATTTAAAGAATGCATCAAATTTGTTTCCTGTCTTACGACACTGTTATGGTCCCGCTTACTTACCTCGCCACATTTTCAAAAAGTTTTAGAATTTGTTTTGATTAATTTCTCTTTTCTATTAATAATTAATTTGTATTTGTTGCACAAATTATGTTTCTCAGCAGCAATGTTTTTAGTTCTTCCTTTTGCTATTTACCACAACCAATCGATTTGACCGAGTGCCCATCAAACCCTCAACATTTCTCATCAAATTAAATTTCCAATGGAAACTCGAAGGCTTGTGGACACTTGGCAAAAGTTTACGTTTAGTTCAAAGTTTTTAAAGCTTATCGGAAATGTTATGCAAATGCTTAGTTAAAAATAGAGAGTCCATAAACAAATGATAGTTTAAAGCCAAGAAAAGATAGACTAAAGCATTACAGATCAAGAGCGAAAGCTAAGAATGTGAAAAGACCTGATAGAAAGAGACTTATAAAGGGATTATGAGGGGGAAATTGTTTAAAAAATAGTTGTTATATTTTATAAAATAAATTTAATTAAACAGTTTCCCTTTCGATAATCTTATTCGTATTTCTAACACTACATTTAAAAGTTTAATGATAGTCGATAAATAATACATTTGGGAAAGCTTGCAAATTACAACGATATTAAATGGTTTAATTCTTTTGTTAAGTGACATGGAAATTTTGATATTCGTACGTACAAACAGCTAAATGAAGTATTAATGCACAGGACAAATACGAAGAAATTAACAATTAATAAAGAGCAATTAGCAGCTATAAGCGTCAGCAATGGAATCGTACGTTATGATTATATAGGACGGGTAAATGGGTGACATGCTGACTGAAACTGATAACACAAAAACGGGTTAGTAAAATGGTTAAACATCTACGGCAACACCACAACAATAATAACAACAACAACAACATCAATAAGAACGGATACAACAACATGAAAACGAGAGATACGATATAATGAATCAAAAGTATTTGGACAGTAAATGGGCATTTGGTTTTTATACACATTTTGCAACATCTTTGAAGTTGTTCGTATTTGATTATTTGAACATTTTAGTACGTACCGTGGCTAACTTCTTCCATTGATCGATGTTTTTTCTTTGGGCTTTGGTGAAATGGTCCCAAACCTTCTTGTGACTAGCGGCATTGAACACTTTTTCAATCTGAGTGACTGAACAATAATGCAATAATATATAATAATATTAAGGGAGGACAGAGGGTATTTTTTGTTTTGTTTTTTTTTTCTGGATTATTTTTCAGTTTTGCTCTTCACCTTTTGTCAAACTAGACATTTTCTTTTGCGAATAAAATGAGTGAGAAATGAAAAATTGAATTAAACTACAGGAGAGACCCTCGCATAGCAATTATTTATGTAAAATAGTTACGGTTATTTAAGGTTGATATTATTATTATTATGTAGGAACAATCTAGAGAGAATACAACAGCGTGATTACCTATCTTTATGTTTGTCCGAGAGTCTGACAGTTTTTGGGTCTACAAAGGAAGTTGGTTCCTTTTCATGTACCAATGGATTGCTTGAATTTGCTCTCTGCCTTGCGGCTTACAAACCTTTGGGCCAAATAAGACTTGAGACTTTTGTGGTGGTGTCGAGACACAGTGGAAGTGAGTGAGAATCAGCCGCACAGTGGAACGAATCGGTGAATGGGGCGATCAACGTGGTGCATACAAAATTGGTAATTGACTTGGCTACAGAATGTAGAATGTATGACTAGGATATGACTGATTAAACAGAAATTATAATTATATTCAGGGAATCAAACTGTTCTTGAAATTAAATATTTAAGCTTTGGTATTATTATAGTAAGGTATTAAATGATTTTGCAAAAAGATATACTATAAATATAACGATAAGCATGATTTTTAGTCAGCGGTTAGTAATATAACTCATTAAATTTACATTTTAACATGGCTAGTAAATGTTTATGTTTGATTCCCTGATAATTTTAGTTGAGTATATTTAACGCTTAACATTTTAAACAGATTTAGAACCAATAAATCCCGATGATCGCCTCATCAACTGACTTTCTCGCTGTGC
This sequence comes from Drosophila takahashii, assembly GCF_030179915.1. Taxonomy (NCBI): domain Eukaryota; kingdom Metazoa; phylum Arthropoda; class Insecta; order Diptera; family Drosophilidae; genus Drosophila; species Drosophila takahashii. The sequence goes on from NC_091680.1 coordinate 13,403,839, forward strand.
GGCGCCTTTGGGCTTTGTCCTTTTTTGGCTGGTCTTTACCTGATCCTGCTTGGATTCATTAGTCTTGCTCCTTCGACTTTTGGCGAGCAACTTTTAGACGGTTTTTTGTCATTTAATAATTCAATGACTAGATTTGCTAAAGAGTGTGTGTGTGTTGGGCGGGAATGGTGTGTTTGAGTGTGGGTGTGTAGTACGCTGGTAGATTGTTCAGATATACAGACGCTAAGAGGCTAACCCGGGCGCAACGAAAAACGGAAAAATAGGATTTCAAAGTGGGAGCGGCGCCTAAATTCCCGTCTAGACTAGAGCTAAGAAAGCTGATCTCTGAGCCACGAAGGCCGGCACACTTACATTGCGTGGACATGGTGCCCATTTGGTTGCGATAGCTGTCCCTGGCCTTCTTCAGATCCTCCTCCAGTTGCAGCTTGTCGGCATGGAGTCTTCTTACGTGGGCGTGAGTGCTCTGGATCATCGAGTAGAAGACATTGGCATTCCGCTTGGTGCAATCTCCCCGCTCCAACCAGGCGGTGATCGTCTGGATGGCCTTCACGAAGGTCTCGTTGGTGCGCAAATGCTCCGCCACGGCCGTCGCCTCGTGGTCCGTATAGTGCGGTATTGGTGGCGGCGACTGCGACCGCATCCTGTCCATCGACATGCGCTCCCTGTGGCGTTGCTCCCTTTGATGCTGCCGCTGCCGACACTCGTAGTCATATTGATCATCCCGCGCCTGCGCATAGTCCACATGCAGGCGCCCAAAGTTGGGTGGCTCATTTAGGGCCGAAATACGCAGCCGATAGCCGGATAGGTAGATGGCCCGGTCTATTGCCCCCTCCTGGCGGTAGCGAATGTGGCAGAAGTTCTTCTTGGACATGCGCAAAGTGGTGATTTCTCCGCACGATTCGAAAATCTCACGGATCACCTCCTCGGTGATGTTCTCGGGAAGTCCACCGACAAAGACTGTCCGACAGCCCGGCGGTCGCTCCCTAATTGTGGGTGGTGGAGCGTTCGGATTGGGCGGAAACAGGATGCAGTTCTTGGTCTTGATCACCTCTTTCAGGCCAGCTGGTGTAACGCCATCTGGAAAAGGGTTTTATTATTTCTCTGGGTTTTAAATTAGAGCGCTGCTTGAATCATTAAATTTTTGTTATGTTATGCCATGAAATTTCTGATTTGTTTAATTAAATTCTATGTGAAATAAATTGACTGTTTTTGTAATTAATTTCGAATTGAATAAATAAATGAATAATTTTTATGAATTTTTTGAATATGCCAGATTGTTTTGTGCTTTCTTTTGAGAACAGAAAGTGGAAAATTTTTAAGAAATCAATGTTAACTGCTTAGTAAATAAAATAATCACAAAATTATGGCCATTTCTTCTTCAAAAGAAATTGTCGTTTGAATTATTTCGGAATTCATGCCATTCATTCATTCAATTCTATCCCATACGATTTTCAGGGGTAACCTTACTTTAAATTTAACAAACGGACGAGAAAACGGCCCTAAAAATTCTAATTAATTCTTTTATATAAAACAAAAAATTGAAAATAATTCATTGCAGTGCTCTAGTTTTAATGCCTTACCCGCACTGAGTGTGCCCTCCAGTCCTGCTCCCGCCTCCGTGGTCATTCCCGCTGCAGCTGCCGCTGCATAGTGCATCTGTTGCATCTGCTGCATGGCCGCTGCCATCATGGCCGTGGGATCCATTAGCATCTGGGCATTGGCGGTGTTGCCTCCTGTAGATGCTGGTGTGGATCCCGAGCCTCCTGTTGAAGGAGCATTTCCAGGAGCACCTGGAGCTCCACCCGGAAAGTACAGATAACCCGGAGGCGCGTGCATCAGCCCGTTCAGGTAAAGCTGCGCCGAATCCGGCAGAGAGATCGTAGAGGATGTGGCCTGCAGCTTGGGCTCCTTGTGGGCCGTCGTGGAGCTGACATCCGTGGAGTGTTCGTTCTCGTTTTCCAGATCCATCGGCGCACTGCCCTGCGTTTGCTGCTGCTGGGGTTTAACCATCTTGTTCGGGTTTTGTTTGGGCGGCGACGAGGGATTTCCCACGACCGAGGTCGTCGAGGCAGCCGTGGAAATGGCCGCCGCCAGTTGGTTGAGGAAATTCGGGTGATTTGGCAAACTGACGCCATTCGGCATGGTCCCAAAGAGCGGTACTGCAAAATAGATAGATTTATAGATAAAGTTTCGAAAATGGGGAAATCCCAGAACGAAGCCGGCTAGCAAAACAAAAGAGCCAATCAGCTGGGGGCACCCAAATTTTCGATAGACCCAGAAAACTGGGGGTGGCAGGGCTCCAAAATGGCGTAAGTCCCCCGCTGATAAAAGTTGAATGGAACCAAAATACAGCGATTCCCGATCTTCGCAGGGCCTCTCCTCTCTTCCTTTCATTTTGCTGCACTTTTTGAGAGCTTTTTTAACTCACTATCTTATCACTTACGCATATTAACGCCCCAATAATTGTACGACAGGTAGTGGTAAGGTAAAAAAAATAGAGATGAGCGCCTGCTCGAACTGGTCACCCTGCGATATCGATATCGATAGCATATCGATTGAATATAGCATATCCCCCTTTGGCGTTGCCACACTTTTCCCTATGAATCATCAGCTGTCATTTGAGAAAAACAAAACGTAGTTCGGTGAAATTCTTGCAAATTTCCGTTAAAATAGTCGGAAAAACCACTTGATATGTCGGTTAATACGGCCCACGCCAACAATGGCGTGCTTATCCATGCGGGAGAGTAGTAAGTAACCGGAAAAGTCCTTAACTTACCACCGAAAATTGTGGAACATCCTGACGTCATGAATGTAAACACTGACGTGTGGATGCTTATTTATAGGAAATAAGATAAGAACCCGGCTAATGTTCTATATTTTCCTCCGCCTATAGCATCCTGCTGCACAGCGACAGCGTTTCCATGGAGTTTTCCGGTCAGGATAACCCCATTTTCAAGGGATCCAAGGGGGGCAGGATTTACCTTACCTCCCATCGAATGATCTTCAATAGCAAGAAGTCCTCGGATGCGATGCAGTCCTTCAGTGCTCCCTTCGTTGCCCTTTCCGATGTGGAGATCGAACAGCCTGTTTTCGGGGCCAACTACATCAAGGGAAAGGTGCGCGCCCAGCCAAATGGAAACTACGTGGGCGAGGTCAAGTTCAAGCTCCATTTCAAGGCCGGCGGCGCAATCGAGTAAGCTAATTTTGGGATTATATACCTATCCTTATGTTTTGAAAACCCTTAAAGATAGGTTTATTGGTTCTAAGTACATATGTACATATTTTAGTACACTTTTTAGGATCCGAAAACTTATGTTTCACAAGATAGAATATAATTATGATCATTAAAGATCTTTAAAAAGTTTAAAATGTATGTTAAACGTTGAGATTGATTATTATACATATTATTTTGATCTATGTATATCCTACAATGTATTATTTTTAAGGATTTATATTATTTTTTATTTAAAAAATGTACACTTGTTTTTAAAGTTAGTTAGTTATCCCCAGAAATATTAGATTGACAAGAGTAGGTACGTTTAGTTTCCAAATTTAAGGTCCTTCATTAACAATTCGTATAATGTACTATTTTTTAGGATTTATTTTTTTTTATTTTTAAAAACATTATTTTGATTTCCATTTATTTTTAAAATAAGTAAATGTTGTTAAAAATTTCAAAAGTTAAATATTTAAAGTAAACATTACTTGAAATGTCGTTGGATAAAATTATTTTCTAAGATATTTTGCGGAAATTTTGGTTTTTAAACCAAATCAGTTCCATTAATCCCGATAAATATTAGATTGTCAACAGTACGTTCTTTTAGTATACCAATTTAAAGCGTTCCTTTGCTAACTCACCGTATTACCATTTTTTTTATAGATATGGCCAGGCTCTGCTCCGCTCCGCCAAGACGGCGATGAACAACTACCATCGCGGCGGACTGGTCGGTGATGATCCGCCACCGTACCAACCGGCTGGAGCCTGGAATGAGGCACCACCGCCGGCGTATCAGCCGCCGCCCGGCTACTACGGCTGGCTGCCGCAGCACGATGCCTTCAGCGGCCCGGCGCCGAATACGGTCTTCATGAGCGACAACCCGCCGCCGTATCCGGGGATCGGTAAGTCAACTAGGCGGGCACTCCACCCAACCAACACTCGGCTTTTGTTCTGGCACTGCATCGCGAATTGGCAATCCACCGGCTTACCGGCTTACCTACGAAATTCACGCTCCGCACTCGCTTCGTTTAACCCACCGGGGCACTGCTCTCTTTCTCGTCCTAGCACCACCGGCTCAGCAGCCAGCACCACAACCACAGCCGCAGGCACCGTCGTCGAATGAACCCAATTGGTATGGTTTTTCAGCACCGCCGCCGCAGCAGCAGCAACAGCAGCAGCCGGGCTACGGACCGCAGGGATGGGCCGGTGGCTATGTCCAGCCACCGCCGTACGCCTCATGCGCTCCCAACTGTCCACCAGGACCGCCATATGCCACCCCGGCTCAGACATACAATGGACCGCAGCCCTATGGCGGTTACGGCAATGTTCCCGGCGGATTTAACACCCCGGGACTTCAGCAACCGAATGGATATCCTGGTGGCTATCCGGGTGGACCTCCGGGTCAACAGGCTGGAGGATTTCAGCAACCTAATGGCTATCCAGGTGGACCACCGCCTGCGGGTCAACAGGCAGCAGGAGCAGCCGGAGGAGCCGCTGCATCTGGAGCCAGCTTTATGGGCTTCAGCCTGCCGCCAGGAAGTAAGTATAAATCATCCTTCAAGCGGTTATTATCCTCATCATTTATCTCAGATTCCTCTCCCATATTGCACTTTATTAAATTCGTTTAATTCCCGCAGAAGAAAAAATAACAAAAGCTTAAGGAGAAGAAAATGCAAGAATTCCTTTAAACCTATCTATATAAATTCATTAAAGCCGTTGAAAAAATAGCATGAAAACCGTGGAAACAATCAAGAAACTTTAAATAGTATTTCCCATTAAAACGCATCAACTAATAAATTTTTAGCAAGATTATAGTTTAATGAAGAATTCTTAAGAATTGCATGATGTACAAACTAATCAAGACAACTGGAATTTCCTCTACCGTTTTTTGTATAGAAAATTTGCAAAAATAAATTTTTGTGTTAAATTGTAGTAAAACCATAAACATAAACATTTTTTAGGTGAACGTTCTAATTGCAATAATTTATTTAGACCAGCTTATGCATTTTTTAATTTCTCCATATACAAATTATAATTAATTATTTCACCTAATATCCAATTCTCGATTTAACACACTACTAAACAAACAGAAAATTGATTTCCAATCCTAAAAGAAAACATTTTCTTTTGACCTATTTTACAGTGTAATAAAATGCAAACTACTGTACCTCAAATAGCCATCCCGACAAGTAAGATTTATTGTTTTGATGTTACCTATGCCCAAAGCAAATACTAACAAAAGCCGAGTCTTTAAGTAGTCTAGTCTACCCCTTTGGTTTAGTGACTTTTTTAATGGTTTCTTCTTTAAATTTTTCTTTACTACCCACAAAATGCGTACCTTTAGTAGCAAGATTTGGCAGCACTCATCATTATTTCTATCCAATCCAAAGACCTATGTTTGTTGTCTTGATTCCAGCTCTAATACCATAGACACAATTTGCGAAAGGTGAATCGTAATGGTTTCAACTTAATGTAGTATAAATATAATATTCATATAAATATCACTGATGTGTGAACTATGTAATATATAATTTGCTTTATATTTCCAACAGATTCCAAAGAAGCAGAAGCTGCAGCAAGTGCGTATAACACACCCTACAACCAAGGCAGACCCAGTGGATCAGGAAACAGCGATTTACCACCTTCTTATAATGTATGTATTATATAAATTCATATTGAACAACTTGTAACTGGTATATTTTGTTATCTTTAGAACTTGCCACCCAGCTATGATGATGCATCGAAAAAAAGTCAATAATAACGACTGCATACTATATTCCCTTATTAAAGAATACGATATAACAAAGTAATTACAGCTCATTCCGTTGAGGTTATTTAAACACAAAATATTCTATAACAAAAATGATCTATTGTTGTTTTCAAACTTCTCATTGTTTATTGAACTATTGTTTTTGTTAGCTACATTTTCTTATATGCTTTAATTTCTGGTCACAAAATTAGAATTTGCTTTTTGGCTTGATGAATTTAATTTTATAAAATAATGTTATATTAACCAAAAGATTGTTACATGAGAGCTATCCGTTATTAAATATATGTCTACGTATTGTATAAAAGTAATTAATCTTCAAAAACTGATTCGGGACTTTCAAAGAAATATTGTGGCGCATCATCCGTTTGTTCATCGAATATTTCATCATTGAAATCATCGAAGGGCGCACGCTCTTTAATATTAAGAATTAAGTAGGATTCATCAACGCTATATTGCTGGAAAACAAAACAAATTTTTACGTTTTACAAGGCGTCTAGTTTCGTAATTACCTGTTCTAAAGAAACCCCATGCAGGCTGTGAAAATACATCTGTAAAGGGTTCTGTTCCCTTGGATTTCTAACAGTCTTCAAAATATCCATGCACTGGCTTATAAATTCAGTGTTTATTTGTTTAATTCTTTGTGGAAAATGGATTTCCCGTAGTTTTCGGCAGTTTTTTAAGATCTTTAGTATCTCCTTGCTTCGGAAATTTTTATTTTTAATTTCCAGGATCTCAAGATCCGTTTTTTTGGAAACCAGATTAAAGCAACCGAGATCGCTAAAGCCAACTTTTAAATTCCTTAATGATCTAATTTGCATAAGCAGTCGAGTGGGTTTCCATTTCAAAAGCTTGTTAGTTAACTTAAAGGTGGAGAGCACATGGATATCTTTGGCCAGCAGAGCGGTGATAAGGGGCGTGATAGTAAGTTTTTGAGGGCAGTTCAGAATTAATTCGGTTAAATTGAGAAGAGCCAAGCATCCGATATTACGAGCATTGTGGATGATAAAGTCGAGCGATTGAAGAGACGAAATCAAAGCTAAGCTTTTGAAATCGTATACTCCCAAAGATCTACTCTTGATGACCAGCTTCTTGAGAGTTTGTCGTTCCTTGTGGGCCAATAAAGCTAAAGGATTTCGATTGGTTAGGGTAATACCTTTGATGATTAACTCCTCTAGCAATGGCAGTCGTTCCAGGATACCAATATCCCTGGCGTTCTCTATTCCGCAATGAAGGGTCTTCAGGTTCTGGATTCCCCTGATGGCTCTGACTTCATTGGTGGACAAACGGCAGCCTTGGACGATTAGGCAACGGAAGTAGGTGATGGCCTGAATGGCCATGAATAACTTGTCCAATGAACCACTTCCATTCGATCTAATGTTCAACTCCTCCAGCATGGAGTACACACTCAGCTGCGTTAAAGACCATTCATTGGAGGTGTGCACAAGGCCACACCTCAACCGTCTCAGGGAACCGATTCTGGACACTTCTGCTAGTTCTTCGGGCACTAGATCATCGCCCAGGATCGTCAGGGTTTCGAGTTGGGAGGGCGGCTTTCGTACAGCTAGGTCGTAAAACAGATTTTCCAACGATCCCCGCGGATGTTCGCTGATGGAAAGCCATTTTAGATGGGGCAAGTTAGCCAGTAGCTCTAAGTTCGATGCTTCGTAAAAGCCAACTGTTATTTTCGAAAGGTTTTCCATCTGGGCCACAATTGGTATCTCGTTAGCCTTGACTATATCTATTTTCAAGAATTCCAATTTATTGTCAAGAGCTACGCTTTTAAGAAGGCCTTCCAGATTTCCAACGCTAGGACGTCCGCTTATCTTGAGATTTTTTATATTACCCAACTCTCCGAGCAGAAAGCACAATTCATCGTCGGTTTCCTTACTCTTAAAAGCCAGAATTAAAGAGCCTTTGGGCTTGTGGAAGGTTACGCAGCAACCTGGAAATCTCACCTGACCTTTCTTTTGGCATTGGCCTAGAAAACTTAGAAGATGTTTCGTTTTCACGCAGGCCTGGTATTCCCTTTGCTTCACTGTAATATAGGCAAATTTCAAATGGGGAAGTTCTCCCAATCGCTCGAGGCTCTCAACATCTTCAAAACTGCAAGCCAGATATTTTAGGGACTCGATTTTAGCCAGCTCTTCAGCTTCCTCGCAATCCAGCGGGCCATCGGTTAATTTCAAGTACTGCAGTAACTTTTTGGAGGCCATTTTAGAAAATAGTCCCTTTATAGAGTCCTGGGGCAAACAGGAAATGCAGAGTTCCCGTAGCTCGGTGGCATTTGCAAGCTCTTCGATGTTTCGTGGTTCCGCAAATCCACATTCTAGAACCCTCAAGGATTTAATGGAAGCAACGGCGGAGGTTTCCTCACTGGTTAAAAAGGACTCATTGTATACCACCACCTCCTGTAACTTGGTCGATTCACTAGCACCGAAACTACGAAATAGAGTCGTTAAAGAACCAATCAAATGGGTTCCTCTTATGGTGAGGTATCTTACTTCCTGCAGTTCCGAAAGCGAAGCCAGCATGCTCAAATCGATGGGATCTTGGTGCGGAAGGTAAAAATCTAATCGTGGGGGCTGCCATTCTAGACGGAACTCAAAGCCCCTCTGTTTCAACTGGATGATCATTTCTCTCTCGACATTTTTTAGGATTTTAACCACTTGGTTCGCAATATCAATATTCAACTCAGTAGATATAATCACCGTATTCGGTTTAGTCATTTTGGCCAGGAGACTAATGGATTGGAGATCTCTGAAACCGCATTTCAGTGTCTGCGATAAGTTGATCGAACTGAATTCAGCCATTACTCGATTTTCCTTTAATTCAATTCTCAGATGAGAAAAAATCTTGCCATATGCCCATGGATCCGAAATATCGTTTTCGATCATGTTTAACAAACTTACATTATTGCCACTTGGAGATTTTCGGACTATATAATCAATTTCAGTCGGTTGGTTCATTTTGGTTACGAGCCACAATTAATTTTGTTTAAATTGCAGTTTGGTCCTTGGTCTAAGTAAAATAAAAATGTATTAAAATGTTATTCGAAAATGTTCAAGTCTAGACTGAATTGAGGTATAATTCAAGGACGGTGATGCTTCTTATTTTAGATTTTTTAGATCAATCGTTATAAAAATCCAATTTAGATTTCTGCCCACATCGCATTTGGTCATGCTACAAGAAAAGAAGAAGAGTTTCATTCAGTTAGCCGACAAAACAACAACAGGCTGATTTCGGGCCTGTTGTGTAAAATCAATCATACGCCACATGCGCAGTGGCGGGCGTGGTGAGAAAAATGCCAGCACTTTGACAAGCGAAGGATGCCAAAGCAGATGTCCCTCGAAAAGCGGTTAAAATAAATCCAGTGAATAGTGAATGTGCTAAAAATAAATAGAAATTAAGGGCGCAACCAAATCAGTTGGTTAGATGGTTCTGTAAAAATGCCCAGTGGCTAATTGAAGAACAGACACTTGTGTCTGTTTCTTATCGATTTGTGTATAGGTCTGCACCCTGTATGCGAGTACCGCAGGAAAAACAACAGAGTCCTCACGCCCACTAGGTGGCCAATCTGGAAAATAATGCCAAGGTCCAGAATACCTCGGCAGTAATTAAAAAGAGATTTGCCACCGGAAATCGCGACGAAAACAAGCGAACGAGTCGAGATGGATGTGGGTGGACAGGAAACCACCTATGAGCCACTGGATGGACGTGGCTCTGGGCGTTCGAGGAGCACCCACTCCACAACTGGACCGGGTTCGAGGCATCCTGGCAGCATGGACAGTCCCGAGTTCGATACGCGTGCCCCCAAGGATCAGAGGCACTCCGTTTACCTAGCTCTCCTGGCAGCGGGCATTGGATTTGTTTTGCCCTACAATAGGTGAGCAGTATGTCAAGGATGGGTGCTTAAGTCCCGTAAAGTGTTTAGCTTCAAAATAATTTTATATAATTAATATTGGCTAGTAATTATAAAAAAGTCTTTAAGATCTGTGAAAAATATTATTTAATATTCAGAACTGCCTGGAATAACTGTTCTCAGAAAATCTTCTTAATATTTAAAAAAGTTTAAAGTTTTACTTCCTTTATTAAGTCAAAATATTTTGTAATCCTTAAAATACTGTTTTAGATTGCATTAATTTTTTGTTAGTCATGAAAATGATTAAATGATTCTCATAATATTTTTAATTGACACTGAAGCTATTTATATGGTTTATCTCACTGCCTTGGATTGAGAGTTTGTATTCCTTAAATGCTTTATCAAGGAAACAACAAAGAACGAATATATAAATATTTTTGTGATATTTCAAATGTCTCTTGCTAGTTATTCTTGTGATAATTTAATATCAGTTCTGTTTTTAATAAGTACCTAATATATATATTCTGTTTTGCAGCTTTATCATTGCGGCGGACTACTGGCAGGCTCGTTTTCCGGGTCGCCCGGTGGCCCTGGACATGTCGATGACCTACATCTTCGTGGCCTTCGCCACCGTGCTGATGAACAACATAGTGCTATCGGTGGCTCCGTTCCAGTCGCGAGTCCTCTTCGGCTACATGATATCCTTTACCACACTGATCTTCGTGGCCGTCTGCGAGGTGGCCTGGCACATGTTTGCCACCAACACCGCTTATTTGGTTAATATGTCGGCGGTGGCCCTGACCGCCATCGGATGCACCGTTCAGCAGTCGAGCTTCTACGGATTCGCCTCGATGATGCCCAAAAAATATACTCAGGCGGTAATGGCCGGCGAGAGTATCGCCGGATTCCTGGTGTCTTCCAATCGGGTCGTTACCAAGCTGCTGATCAACAACGACCGCGTGTCCACGGTCATCTTCTTTCTGACCTCCACGCTCTACATACTCTTCAGCTACCTGTTGCACGTGGCCACCATCAACTCGCCGTTTGTGCGGTTCCACGTGGAGGCCTGCTCCAAGATCGTCCTGCGGCCGGATGAGGTGAGTCTGATGATCAATGATAAATCTGTCTAAATTATAAGTTCCTAATTTAAGAGATCAAGAAACTTTAATTCTTATAATTAAAACAATTTTGATAGAATCCAATAACATTTTTTATAAATTCAAAACCAAGAAATTATAACTAAATATATCAGACGATTATAATTATTTCTGGAAATCCTTAAAAAAAACCACTCAGACATTTCTAATGTAATTCATTAAAATTAGTAATGATGAGTAAAAATATTTCAGCAAAAGTAAATGCCCTTTTTGAAATGGCTTAATATATTTTACCAAATAAAGCAAGAGAAAATCTGTATCCTTCTGATTTGTTTTTATTTTATAATCGCAGCAGGAGATAGACGGAGTTCCAAGTAGTACTCGGTATGGTGTGCTCTCGATGGATGGCACCCACACCACGACCACTGCGGTGGGACCTCCAGGCACCGGAAATACGCTGAGTTTTAGTAATCCCGTCTACGAGCTGTCCAATCCGACTGCCGGCGAGAACAGCATCGAGGCCCTAGGACAACTTCCCGAACTTCCACCCACACCACCTGCCCAGGAGCCCACCACTCCAACGACGGTGGCCTTTAAGGTAAATGATTTATTTAGCAAATAATTTTCATAAATTTTAAAGATTTTTTTAAAGAATATAATGCCAGGAATAAGAAGTTTATAACAAGTATTAAATTAGCTGATCTTATAACTAAAATATGATTTATTTATTCGTAAATAATACATCGTTTCATCACTAGTAATTAATAATTTCATATTATACTTTATTTTAACCATTCTTTAAAAAATTAACATAAATAGTTAGAAAGTACTAATTTCTAAATAATTAACAATGACATATGTGAAGAAAATCTTGCAATATTTTTATTGATATGTTTTTAATTAAGAAATATTAGCAATTATTAATTCTTAAAGTATTTAATATTCAACTTTAACTACAATTTTTCCAGGTGGAGCACGTGATCACGCCACGCCGTTGCCGACCGAGCAAGTTGGGTGACATTCGCGAGGGATTCGTGACCCGCTGGCGGGTGGCGCAGGTGATCTACCCGCACATGGTGTGCATCGCCTTGGCCTACTGCGTGACCCTCTCCCTGTACCCGGGCATCGAGGTGGAGGTGCAGTCCTGCGCCCTTCGCTCCTGGATGCCCGTGCTGCTGATGTTCTGCTTCAACACGTCCGATGTGGTGGGCAAGATCCTGGCCGCCAGTCCGTATCCGTGGTCGCGTCGCCAGCTGATCCTGCTGTCCGGCCTGAGGATCGTCCTGGTGCCGCTCCTCCTTCTCTGCTGTGCTCCTCGCCAGCGTCCCGTGATCTCCGGCGAAACGGCGCCCTTTGTCTTCACCATCGCTTTGGGCATCACCAATGGACTGGCCGGCAGCCTGCCCATGATGCTGGCCCCGGCAAAGGTGCCGGGAACCCTCAAGGAGGTCACCGGCAACATAATGACCTTGTCCTACAATGTGGGTCTGACCGTGGGATCGCTAATTGGATACGTTTTCGAGAGCATGCTGGGTCCGCAACTGGTGAATCCCTGTCCCTCGTATCCCTATGTGCCCGCCTCGATGCTGGAGCAGTTCCACGGTCACGGGCATGGACATGGCCATCTACCGCATCCGCTGCCACTGACCAGCACCAGCACGATGAGTCCACCAACCACGGGGGCCACTACGCTGGCACCACTCCTGCTCAACACCACAATGCTGGCCCTCGGCAGCTCCAGTTCCACCACCAGCACCGCCAGTCCAGCGCTGGCCACCGTGATCACCACCACGGCTGTGGCGCTCATCAGCACGGTGGCCACCGAGGGAGCCGAGGTGATCAACGCCACCATATCCTCGATCCTGTCCACAGTCACCAGTTCGGTGGGCGATATCAGCGACGAGATGACCACAGATCCTCAAACGCCAGATCAACTGCTCGATAATATCTAAGGGGGATTTTTTTGTTACGATTCAGAGAAGGACAAACCAACATTTTACACAGCCATATCTACGTTAAAATGATTACTTATACTTTTATTGCGAATGTTGGTATCTAAAGATTGTATAGATTGCTCGTAGAAATCTAGGTGTATGGGGAAATTGTGAATCAATATCAAACACAGAGAAAAAACACCAGTGGAATCTAAATTAATATTAGAATAGCCATATTATTTAAAGTAATTAAAAAAAAATACCTCAATTTCTCATAGTCTGGATCAGAGTTACAATGGAGAAAAAAGGTAGCCAGAGTTTCAAAGGTTTTTGTGTCTTCACAATAATATTTTTTTGAATAGAGAATCCCAATTTATATCAATTAGGATGAGTTCTTTCTAAACTGACGAGAATTCCCTTTTGGCTGGTCGATGAATTGCTTAATTCAAGGAGAAAGGCTTATAGAAAGGGTGTGAGGCAAACCATTTAACTCCAATATGTTAAAAAAAAACAAGTTGAATTATAAAAAGAAGCAATTGAATAGCAAACCAACTTTACAATTTAAACACTTTTTCATACTTTTTTAGAGCTTTCGTATAATGGCTAAAAATATAGATTAAAGGTCAAATTTTCCGTATACCCAAATATTTAAAGCTCAACAAGTGAACAAAGATTCCAGTTAATAGCAAGCGCAAACTTCTACTTATAGGCAATACTACTCCTGTATGTACTAAATACTATATATCTAAACCTATAATGTGTCTAGGCTATTTTTATTGCTTTAGGTTTGAATTCAGCTGTTCTAGAGTTTAATGTCTAGGACCCAAATATTAATCTCTCCGAATATACTCCAATCAAGTGCTTTGGATTTCAAATTGCAAACCTGTTAACTTAGAACATATGTATGCTTGAGTGCGAATGGGTGGCTGTTTATTTTTGTAAGAGTGAGAAATGGATAATTGCAGATGAAAAACATAATATTATATTCACAACAAGACAAGAAATCTGTGGGAAAAGTAATAAGTCAAATCTTTTTTCGTTTTATAAACTAGAAGATTGTAAGTTAGCTGAGTGTCGGGTACCATAAGTGTTGTAAGCATTGTAAGCCATCAAGTGCAAAAGCTGGTCTTAAATTAATTTGTTGCTTTTATATTTATTGATTTATGAGCAAGAGGGCAAAGAAAAACAACGGGAAAAAGTTAGGACAACCGAACCTGCAGAAACATTAAATAAATGTTAATATAGAAATACAAAAATATGAATTATTTTAATTTAAAATTGAAACCTTTTAAAAAGTTTGGATTCTGTTTTTGAACCTAAAACGTTGAATATTACGGGACATTTTCTCTGGGTGTCAACCACTTTTTAAAAGGTCCTTACACCGAATAACAGAACGAGGAAAGATCGAGAATCGTATATTTTTCAAGGATTTGGCTGCCCGGACTCGTTTAAAAATCTTGCTAAGTGGCGGCACTTGTTATAAAACAATTTTTTTCCAAAATTTAATAACGATGGTGGTCGGTAATAATTTGCATCTTTTTTAAGATATACGATAAAAAATAAAGTAATTGGGATATTTGTATTTTTATCCGTATTACGGTCTAAAAACCATTTTGTTATTTTTCCGTATGATGGCGCCACTATAACGATAAGAAGGACTTTTTGACGACTCGGGAAATAATAATTTGCATCCTTTTTACGATATACGATAAAAAAAATATAATAAGTGGGATTTTTGTATTTTCATCCTTTTTACGGTCTAAAAACCATTTTGCCATTTTCCCGTAAGATGGCGCCGCTTTAACGATAAGAAGGACATTTTGACAACTCGGGCGCCAGAACATTTTTCTTCCAGGGAAATAATAAATGGTCCTACTGTAATAGAAAAATCTAAACACTTTTCCGTTTTTATCATCAACATTTTATTTTTTCTACAGTTCATTGCTGTTATCCAATCAAGAATTTATACAATTTCCCTTTCAATGCCTTCATCGCAATCTTCAATTTGATAGTTGTTACAGAAGTTCTCTAATTCCAGGTATTTAGTATTATATCTGTCCAGCTGAAATAAAAAATGTATTTGAAATATACACAATCGAGAGTTCCCAAATAAAAATCTCACCTGGCTTAGACTTTCAAAATCACTCCATACTCCTCGCAATTTAAATGGCGGGCTCCTGGGATTGATGAGGCAGGCGGAACATTCGACAAATCGTATGTGGTTTAGGATTCTATTCACATAATCCTTTCTTAAGAAGTTATAATACCGATAAAGAGATATTGTGCGAAGATTTTTGCATTCTTTAAGAAATGATATAATAAAGTTGCTTTCGCCTTTTGCTGCGTGATGAGTTGATGTAATTTCCAGATCTTCCAAATTGTTAAATTGGATTAGCATAAAGATAAACTTTTTATCGCTAAGCCCAAGTCTTAAACTTGTCAACCAATTTATTTTCGTCACTTCTATTACTTCTAAAAATTCCAGTTCCGTATTATCCAAATACAAGCACCGAAGATTCAACAAAACCTTGAGTTCCTTGAGCAGTTCCCATAAGAAAATTCCCAAGGCATTATTTATCTGCAACTCGGTGAGACTTCTGAGATGTGTTGTAAACTCAATATCTTTCGTGTGGTAGACGACGCATTCCAGGGATTGTAAATCTTCGAAATGGGATATCAACCTGAAGTTCTGCGATGCAAATGAGAGTTTTCTTAATCCCTTTGGGTTCTGCATGGTCAACAGGTCCTCTACAACTTGGGCCTTGTAAGCAAAATAAATTCTCAGTTCCCATATCTTCGGTAGATTGGCCAAGAGTTCCATGTTTTCCGGTGTAAAATTGCCATACAATTGTGTTAGAAAATTATATTGAGCAGTTAAGGCCTCTTTATGTGGCACAGAAGACAAAGTATGAACATGAGTTTGGTGCTCCACATAAATGGATGAACTAGTGGGCAATCGACACTTTTGACAAAATTCAACCTCTAGGTTCTCTGTTTTATTGATTAAAGGCTGTTCCCAATCTTTAATTTCCGGAAAACCAAGCTGCAAGGTCTCCAAGGATCTTAAGCCAGCAAGCTCGACAACCTCTTGGGAAGTGAGTTTCGTCCTTTCAATAACAAGGCTCTTAAGTACTTGTAACTTTTTGGAGGCAAGGAGCTTAAATAACTTTTCTAAAGACCCCTGGGGGTGGACGGTGAGGATTAATACCTCCAGCTGATTCAACTTGATCAGCTTATCAATATTTTTGGAACAAAAGAACCCGCTTTTAAGGATCTTTAGACTCCGGAGCTTTACCACCTCTTCGAGTTCTTCTGGGTCAAGAAATACAGCTTCCAATTCTTCCAGAGTGTGAGTTTCCAAGGAGGTCAAACCTTTCAAAAGCTCTACTAATGAGCCCCATTTAAAATTTCCTTTTATCTCAAGTCTTTTAATATTTCTTAGGTTGGCAAGAGGAGCAAATAACTTCGCATAATTCTCAAAGCATTTCCCGAAGAAGTCCAGGATGAGAGTCACGGATTCTTGGCCATGGACTAAACGAATCTCACAGTATTCCGTTCTGATTCGATCCACTCTATTTTCCGTTTCAGTAATCGCCTCGAGCTGCTTAAGTTTTACAGCGATCATCTGCTTTATTTGCAAGAAGGAACATCGGATTGTGGTTAAGGTCGGTACGGAAGCCATAATACTAATATCTTCTTCAGAAATTTGACAATACTTATCGAGGACTATCTCCTCCACAATGCGCGTTTCTGGTGATGTGTGCATTATTTTAAGCAAAGAGCTGGTATTATATATACCTTCGCCACGAATACGCGTATATGAGAATAACTCTTTAAGCAACGCATCAAACTGTAGTGACAGACCACCGAATATATTAGCATTGCCCTCATTAGCTGCTTGACCCACTTTTATTCGATGAGTCACTCTGAAGTGACCTATTTCTTGCCCATTTTCAAATTCTGTAACATGTTTGTTGGGTCGAGCCATTAAGCGCAAGTCGGTGATACTTTCTCTTAAAGGAAAATTTTCAAATATCGTTTGATTCCGAAAACAACACTTGAGTGAAATCAAATGGAGGATGGACGCCAGTGCAAAGACCTCTTCGTTACTGACATAGGTTTCTGGTATGCATATTTTTTGGACCCTCGTCTTTTTTAAGCCTTGAAAGAGCTTCAGCAGCGATCCCTCCTGATGATCGCCAAGGAGGATTAATTCATTGAGTCTCGGCAGTTTGGCAAGGGCTTCGTACTCGGCGGCATCTACTCCTTGTTTCATCGCAATGGTAAGGTGTTCCAGTCGGTTGCAATGCGGCACTATATAGGACAATCTGCCACATACTTCGCTCAACGTGAGTCGTTGCAAGTTTGGATTTAAAGCGCACAACTGCACTAGGATATGGGCATCTATTCGGGCATCTATATGGAGGATTTCCAGATTATTGATCTGCGGCACGGGGTCAAAGGTATATGCTAGTAATATCGACACCATTAACTTACAATTTTCGATAAAGTGGTTTGTTTGCTTACCTTTTAATTTAACAGAGAGCTCACGCAGCTTATCCTTGTTTTTTAGGCATTTTATTATATCTTGGAATTTGTCAAAATGTTCGGGGTAGAACCGAGTTGGTTCATAGGTTAATTTCACTGATTCTAATTTTTCGTTTTCCTTTATCTGATGTACAAAACGACTCCAGAATAACTTATTTTCATTAATTGACAAGCTATGCATATGGGCATAAACATGTGACAAATCGATCTCTATTCCCGGAGATATACTTAAAAATGTGTTCTCGATACAAAGTTTCTTATAAAGATCTGGACTCCATTCCCTAAAAGCATTAGTAAATTTCTCGCAGCTGATTGCAAAGTTAATAAGATCGCTGTACTTTAATAGGTCGTCCTCGATATTACTGGAAGCACAGTTTTTTTTAATTTTTAGAAATATTTCGTTAATACAATAAGAGTTTAAATTTAAAATTGGTATGTGTTCTCTTAAAACCGAATATTCGTTCATCGTTTTTAGCTTGTCACAACCTATCAAAGCGAATGTTTTGACTGACTAAACGCAAAAGAAAAAGTTTTATTTTGGCGCATGGTTATCTATGTCGATAAGGTGTCGTTCAAGTGTAACAAAAAACTTACTTTTGGATACACTCCTCGCAAAAGGCATATCAATTTGTACTCACATTATATTCTTATAGATAAGCTATTTATTTTTGTGTACGAGTTAGCTCTTCATAACATTTAGCGTCTACTAAGGAATCAAATTTGATTTCCGTAAATGTTTTTTTATTAATTTGGAATCAAAAAGTTAATGATTTAAAACTACAAAAACAAAGGATATTCATATAAAAATAAATTTTTGTTAAGGTTGAGCACTTGTTAAGCCTGATAGGTGACCCAATGGTCTAGCTTATCAGCCAGTGCATACCGTAATAACAGTCCGTTATGATAACAAGGATTTGAGGTCTAATCTTCTAATCTGAAATACAGGTATTTCAAGATTGAAAATACAAAAATGGGGAGTTCCCGACTGACTAAATATAAATTCTATTTTGTGTTTAAACCCATTAATTGAATTATTTAAAAACATACCAATTATTCAGAAACTAATAAATGTTTTAAAGATTTTAGTTCTTTATTGTTATTTTATTAAAAAACATCTTTTTCTAAAGTCTTGACGTCGCTGTCAACGGCAAATTTTCGTACTTTTACTATTATTATTTTAATTTATATTTGGAGTTTTTTGAATTCCTGCCTGAATAATGGGGAATTATTGATTTTCCAGATCAGATTTGAGTTTTAAGATGGTCGCTGCTTGGACAGTTATTAGATCATCCTTCTCCTTATTTTTACAAGATTCCAGGTTAAGTCCCATCTCTAAAAAGTATGTCTGATCCTCTTTCTCCTTTATCTGAGACTTTAAAGATGTTATAAGTTCTTCTTTTTCAGTATTTACTGTATCTTTCTTTTTTATCTGAGCCCTGAGAGAAGCAATTAAATCTTTATTGGTTTCCTGTTTATCATTTTTCTGCTTTATCTGATTCCTGAGAGAAGCTATAAGATCTTTATTTTCCTTCTCTGTAGCATTTTTCGTGTTAATCTGATCTATAAGAATTTTGTTTTCATCATCTTTATTATTTTTCTGTGCCAGTTCAGTTTTAAGAGTAGCTATAAGAATTTCATTTTCTATTTCCTTTTCGTTTTTCTTAATTATCTGATCTTTTAGGGAAGTTATAAGATGTTTACTTTCGCTTTCCGTTATATTTTTCAACTTCATCTGAGCCTTCAGAGAAGCTATTAGACCTTTATTTTTTTCCTGTGATTCATTTTTTTGCTTTATCTGATTTTTAAACGAAGCTATAACACTTTCCATTTCTTTAATTTCAATGGAATATTTCTCACATGTTTGACATATATCGTTTTTCTTTTCCTTTTCCATTTCCCTTTCAGTTTTGTCCTTTATCTCAGCTCTTAGAGAAGCAATAAGTATTTTGTTTTCCTTTTCGCTTTCTTTCAGAAAATAAACCGTGGATCTCAACTTTTTATTAGGCATGGATTCTTGAAGTTCCTTTGTCAGTTTCTCAATTTCTTGATCAAGTTTTAGCTTCTCCTTTTTGGTTATAGATAACTCCTCTTCCAAGTTCCTAATTGTGTTTGTCTGAATATCAATCTTTTCTTTATAATCAGATTTGTATAGGTTGTTAGACATTTTTATAGTTTCTATAATCTCGTTTTTGTCCTTAATTTTGTCGTCATATATGGCAATTTTTTCGTTAGCAAGAACCAAATCCATTTCCGACTTCCGTAACCTAAACTCTAGTTCCAGTACTTTAGGATCCATCTTATTTTCCACCTCATTGTTGTCACGCAAATTGGCCTAAAAAATATGCGTTTTAAAAATACATATATAGGGGTAACTAAGACTTGCCTTTGAAAAATAATCATCTTCATCATCTGGTAGCTTTATATTCCGTTTAACCCATGTGTTATTCATAGTGTCAGAAAATTTCTGTATAGACTGCAGTGATCGGCGGACAAAAGCCAACTAAATGGTAAAAATGTTTAGGTAGGTTTATTGATTATTTTACAAGATATGAAGCTAACTGCGGAAAACCGAACTTTGTATACACTTGCAGTTAAAAGAATACGCCACGTATTAATTGGAACATATCCTTTAATGTGACAGCCAATGTTTTAGAAAAAAATATAAACATCACCAAGTGATTTATCTATAAACCTTATTGGATCTGGTAAGTCTTACTCACTGCTGCAAGTTTCTGACCCTCTGCTAGGGTATATCAAGTATATAATCTTATCAACAGCAAGATTAGAATTTGTAAAACCGATAAGGTATTGAGTCAAAATCAGGGAACGAAAATAACTGTTATTGTAAATTTTTCATACAAAAAAATCACGCACTTAGAAGGGTCCTAAAAATTTTTTAAATACACCACAATTTTTATTAGCCATTGTAGTTTACAAATCCGTAATGATTTTTATTTTTTGATTTTTATAATAAAACTCAAAAAATAACTGTTATTTTTTGATTTTTATGAATAACAGTTATTCTCTTGACATTTTTGAAAAAATGAAATAATTAAAAAAAACATAATACCCGTGCTTTTTATAACTTACTAAAAATTTGTTAAAAAAGGCAACCGCGCATATTTTATACCTATATTTTTTTAAAATTTTGTTTACCCACAAAATCGCCATAGATCAAGTTTGAGTTTTATTTTGATCACGACGAATAACTGTTATTTGTCAACTTTTATTATAAAACTCAAAAAATAACAGTTATTCTTTGAGTTTTACTTTACAAATCAGAAAATAACTGTTAAAGTGTGATTTTTAAAATAAAACTTATAACAGTTACGTTCCCTGGTCAAAATCATTCAAAAGATTATTGAAAATGATTTCATTGGAACATTTCCTTAATATTTTTTTTTGCCTTCCCAAGGCTTATAAACATTTTGGCTATTCAAATGTAAATGATTTAATATCAAAAATTTGGTTTTTCTTTAATTAGAAACGCAGCGCCTCGGGAACATGCAAAATGAATACAAATTGAATCAATTAGACGGAATCCGCCTGGAAATGGAAATCCAGAGATAAAGCTAGGGAAAACGGGGGCGATTGGCTTCGGCCAAATGCAAATTTATTTATTCTTTCTCCGCGTTCTTTTCGGCACAGGCCCGCTGTAAAATCAATGGGCGGCATTTTCCTTTTCGCAGGCGGAAAAGTAACAGGGAAAACAGGTTAAGTCGAGAGGACGACCAGGAACCAGGCTCAACAACAAAGTAGGCAATTAAATTTATTTTATTTCCCCCTCCCGTTCTCTTTTTTAGGGGCTTAAGGAAATGGTGGAAAACGCGTTGCAGGGCGAACCAAAGCGGAAGCAATGGGGAAACTCTGCATGCACCACCCACCAGAAAAGACACCACCCACATCCCCAATTCGAATGCTATCCTTTGCATAGATAGCGGAAGTGCTTGGCCCTGTTTTTGGACCCGCCCGTTTGCATATGAAGCTACTTTTATCGATTGGTTGCAGTTCGCACTTTGCCTACATATTTAGGCCTCGTCCTGCTGCCTTTTTGGCTCCCCTACTCCCGATCCTCCTTCGACGCAATGTCATTGTCCCTGGGCGATTATTAACCTTTTGTGCAGCGAGGGAGTTGCCTTCGGTCCTATGAAATGTTCCCTCTGAAAGGACAATGAACCGAGGGACAACGATTAAATTATAAAAGCTATTATTGAAATCCATTAAATTGTAAATTAAATTAAGTATTTAAAATTGAGTCCAGAAAATAATAACTATTTGGGTATTTTGTTTTTTATTTATATTACTTTTAATAACACAGAAAAAGCCTTATCGATTTCTAATGATGCTAGGTATTAAATGAAACTGTGCTATAATTCAGAAATAAACGCTTAATTTTTTAAATTGTAAATAAAATGTAGTGATTGCGAGTTTAGTTCACCCTTGAGAACTTTCCCTTGAGGACGACTGTTTGCCGACTTCTAACGATAACTTAGTCCCCTTGAAGAACACCCAACTAAAGTCGAATTTTGCACCACATTCAGCAAATGGGGGGGCTTCCGCCACATAAATTCCCTTCGAATGGAGGCCAAAGGAAGGGGACTTCGGATGCGGTGGCAGTAGGACGAAGGCTCCACGGTTCGCCGGGGCAACAAAAACAAGAGTGGAGCCAAGCAGAAGAGCAGCAGCAAACTACTTCTAATAACAACAATCAACGCTCTCGCCTCGACTCTTCGGGTTGTTTGGGTGCTGTGTAATTACATGACAGCAACAGCAACAGACAACAACAGCAACTGCAGCAGCAACTACAGCAGCAGCAGCAGCAACATTACGAATTACGATAATAATTTCCATTTCTAATTTCCTTGCCACGCAAAAGGCCTTTGCACTTGCCGAGGTTGCCAAGCTGCCGGGCTGAACTGCAACCACCCATTCAGATACTCCCGGAACCACCTACCCAACACCCACCACCCACCGGCCTCCTTCCGGCAACAACAGGCTAAACAGACGGCCAAAACACTTGAATAAAAAATGGTAAGGGTAAGTATGTTTCTAAAACGAAAATAAAATTTTAAAAATTGTTTTTTAAATAAATAGGTATTTAATTCGAATTTAAAATTGCAATTATATATTAATATACGATTTATTTTAAATTTTGAAGGATTGTAATGCTGTTACTCACATATTAAAAACATTGAAAAGTAATAATTTTAAAGCCCTTTGACATTAAAACCTCACACATTTAATTTGATAATTTTTTAGCAAAAGAAAATTAAATTGAAAACTGAAACTTTTTTTTTTAATTTTATATAAATTGTATAGATTAAAAAAATATTTTTATAGTATATTATTTTTTTTCAATGTACACAAATGGAGGGTGGTACAAAGAGGTGATTGCCGAAGAGCCAGGGCCAGACGTTGGCATAATTTCGATGCAGAAATCCAACAGAATGCAAATGCAATCATTGACTTTTTAGCTTATAACGAAATAAGCGTCGTGTTTATTGGTTGGCTGAACGAGCACCAGACTCGAAGCTCCCCCACCCCCCATTTCACATACTGGAAAAGTGGGAAAATAAGAGGACATTGCCGGAACCGTGGGGAGTGCACTTATAAATTCAAAGCCTTGGTTGGACTACCAATTGGGCGGTAACGACGGGTGGCATGGAATCAGCTGCCTCTAATAATTGCAGTAAAACTAAGCCTATGTTAGCCAAAGTGCACAGTCGAAAAGTAGAAGAAGTTTGTTTCTTTTTTAAATACCAGCAGTATTTTATAAAAATTGTACCTGGGAATAATCGAACTTTTACTAAACAATTTTTAGAAGTTTGAGTAAAAGACTATGTAATATTATAAAATGGTTATAGGTGTGAAGAAATCGGTTAAATACATTTGTCGAAAAATTCACCCAAACTTTAATTACGTTTGAATCATTTCAACTGCAATTAAATCGAACTTGCAATACTCGAACATATCTTACTTAATCAAATCAAATCTAAATCAATTAGAAAAAGTATAAATCTACCCAAGTACAATTTTCAAAATAAATATAAATAGCGGTTCATGTTCAAGATTTGGGTTAACCCAGTGTTTTCCTTTAATCTTTGCATTTTCTTTAAATTCAGTTGAGTTATCTGGTTTGAATCTGCTGAGACACATAAGCTGTATCTTCTCACACTTTGGTGCTATCTGCTCCACTTAAATGGGCTGAGCTTTCCACATGGCAGTGGCAATCGAGGATATGCGTTGTCGGCTGTCGGTTGTCATCGGGCAGGTGGAAGTTTCATCCTTTCTTATTTTCCTCAACCCATCCCATTCCAACCGCAGGAGCCGCAGAGCGAAATTTCCTTTTATTCCGCCACGCCCAGTATCTCCGTGGATGTTGCCTTTGTTTTTGTAATTTGATAATGCATTTGATTAAGGAAATGAAATTTTTATTAAGGCTGTTTGCTCATTCGCGTCGCTGGCATCGCGCCTTTCTTTTATGATTTTTCCCCACATTCTGTGTTGTGTGTGTGTGTTGTTGCTTGACTTGCCCTTTTTGTTTCCGCATTTTTCCTTTTGCTGTTTGGTTTCCTCCCCTCCCCCCACTTGTACGAATTTTCCCTAACCCGGCCGTTTTGTTTTCGCATAATTTCTTTGAGTGCGGTTCGGATCTCGGCACTTTTACGATGCGCCAGGAAAATGGCTGGTATGCTGTATGCTACCTGCCATTGCCGCTTTCCCTTTCTATTATTCAGTCGGAAAATTTGCATTGCAATGGTTAAATATATAATTTAATTTTTCCCTCACAATTTCGTGGCCCATTGTATTTTTCGGCTATGACTTTGTTATCCTTTGTCTGAATTCCCGCAGGTGAGTGGGTGTGTGTGTGTTTAGTTAATGTGTTGATGGACAGATTGACAGCGAATAAATAATGAACGAATGTCGCCGGGGGAATTGTAAATAATATAAAATCGGGCATTGTAATTGCATTTCCCCACCGCGAATAACAAGCCGCACAAAAATGATTGTGTTTGGTGTTCCACATTTTCCCCAGCGGACGCGAAAATTTATCACATTTCCTTTTGTTTTTCCACGGCCTGGGACATGTCACGAAATGAGGGGGGTGTTGGAAAATCCTGAGAAGGGCTTTTCACTGGCGAAGAGTGCAATGGAATTCGTATTCAACACCATGGAAAACCCTTCGTGCGCTAACTAAGTGCGCTCATTCAACTCCGAAAAACAAACTTTTGCTATTGTTATTACATTTTTTAACATTTTGTTTTTGCGCCTGGCTTTGGGGGTGTGGGAAATCCTCGGCTGGTCATTGACTTTCCAGCAACTTTCCGCTTGACATTTAACGAGCATGTTAAGTGTTAGAATGAAGCCTACTTTTGTGCGTTGCCCACCCACAGTCACCCACAGCCCACTGTTTACATTATTTTGTTGCAAAAACCAACCCCCCAGACATTGTCCACGGACAACAAAAGTTGTGTTGCCGCTATTCATCCCTTCTTAAAGCGGCTAAAAACTTTCAGCTGTTAGCCGAAATCTGTTAGATTTAAGCCAGTCGCGTATTTTCCCCATTGCAACATCGCATTGGCTGTAATGTTGTTTTAAAGAGGTGGCCGCATTCATTATTAAAATTTAATCAAGGAGAATTGTTTGTTAAGGTAACCAGATCGATGTGACGGAAATGCAATGTTGCCGGGAGTTTATCGAGGACTTGGGAGTAAATTTAAAAGGAAAAGATACATTTCATTTTTGTGTCACCTTCAGTTCTTATATTTTTTATGTTTAGAAATATACTAAAAGCATTTAATAAATACAAATTATAATAATAAATAAATAAAATAACATTATTGTTAGCCTAGTCCTTTTTGGTCTTCGGTCTACAGGATGTTTGGGCTGCAACCTGTTAGAACAACAGATGATAATATTTTTAATGCTGCAAAAAACGTATATTTTAAATTGTTGGTTTATAATCAATAAATAAATGATTTTTTTTTTTAATTTTATGGAATTTCCTTTATTTTTTTTGAGAAATCCTAAAAATGCTGCCCCACTTCTGAAATCTTTAAATCTTTACCTGGACTAAAAATTAATTTAGTTTATATATAAAATATTGAAAAGTATCTACTGCAAGATATTAATATTTTAAATAATCAACAAATAATAAAGAGTAATATATTCTTAACAGAATTTTTAAAATTGGTAAATTTAATGGGATATTTTTCTCATACAACCTGTAAGGACAATACTGGTTTTACACCCTTATCAAACAAGGATAACATCCCCTGCAACTGAAACGTGTTGCAACTCTAGCTCGCCCAACTCAAACACGTGTGAGGAAAGTGAATTGAAAGGACATCGAGAAACTGTTCCCATTCAATCCCAAATCGACTTTCAATTTGAGTAATGGGCGATGAAGAAATTTCGTAAATTTCGGCGAGGACAATGAGAAAGTCCAGGGCGTGTTTGCATTGGACCTACCTCAAAGTCAGTCATTTGGAATAGACAATGGGCGCAATTACAGGCACACCATTCCGTTTGAATTTTTATACCCGTTACTCGTAGAGTAAAAGGGTATATTAGATTCGTGCAAAAGTATGTAACAGGTAGAAGGAAGCGTTTCCGACCCCATAAAGTATATATATTCTTGATCAGGATCACTAGCCGAGTCGATCTAGCCATGTCCGTCTGTCCGTCTGTCCGTCTGTCCGTCTGTCTGTCCGTCTGTCTGTCTGTATGAACGCTGAGATCTCGGAAACTATAAAAGCTAGAAGATTGACATTTTGCATGAAGATTCTAGGAGTTCCTACGCAGCGCAAGTTTGTTTCAAAAGGGTGCCACGCCCCCTCTAACGCCCACAATCGCTTATATACGATTTTAAAAATTTCATTATTTTGGAAAAGTAAAAATGCAGTTTTATTGTGTTTATCAATACCTATCGAAATGTAGAAGAAATTTTTTAAATCGGACCATTCGTTAAAAAGTTACGGCGGATCAAAGTTTTTCTCCATCTCCTTCGCACTCCCTTTAGCTGAGTAACGGGTATCTGATTGTCGGGGCACCCGACTATAGCGTTCTCTCTTGTTTTTTTGCTAGGATTAGGAATTAGAAGTAGGAGGTTTCAGGGGTTAAGAGGGTTGGGGGTTAAGGGTTAAGGGCTACGGGGCCACCGGTTTTTGCGCCATGCGGTGCCATCCAAAGCAAACACACATGCGTGAGTGGAAAGTTTACTGCGTTCGAATCCGATGGGGGCCAGCAACTTTGTCTCATTGTCCCAACGCCAAAGGATATGCGCGGTGCAGAACCGGAAACGGGATCGGCATGCAGCGGATATGGGAAATTATTCACCCTTTGCCGCAGCTCCAACCGGAAACGTTGCTATCCATGGATTGGGAATCGCTTTCATTTATTCCCTTTCAGTTCCTCGCTCTGCGGTCGCCCACTTGCCAACTTGCCAGCCACCTGGCACCTGGACATTGCCAATGGCATTGCCAACTAAGCGATTTATAAACGATTTGCCAAACTTCGTTTCGACCTTTTCGGGTTTTTGCGGCTTTCAAGCGGCTGTCTTTCGTCTTCTGGCCCGCCCATTCACCTGCGGCCTAGTGTTAAGTGTTTTTTTTTTCATTCATCCATTTTTCAGGTGGCCGAGGCTGCGAGTAGGCCAAATATTTGCTAATGAGTTCTGCTTTTCTATTTATATATGCCAGGCGGGCGAGCATTTGTGACCTTTTCGGGCGGTAAAGAATATATAATATTTACCTATGCAAATGAGAATTTTCGGTTCGGTCTACATGTATTGATTTTTGAGCATTGTTGGGTGAAATTCTTAGTTATGTTTTTTTGCATAAAAATGTATG
This sequence comes from Drosophila takahashii, assembly GCF_030179915.1. NCBI lineage: Eukaryota > Metazoa > Arthropoda > Insecta > Diptera > Drosophilidae > Drosophila > Drosophila takahashii. The sequence continues at coordinate 13,431,115 of NC_091680.1, forward strand.
AAATAATGGAACATTTCATAAAATGAAAAGCAACTTTTAAGTTGTAATTCTCAAGCATCATAAAAATAAAGCTTCAATTAAGTAAATTGTAGACTATAATTATAAAAAGCCTAAGTAGAAAAAAACGGTATGAAAAGTTTCCGTAACTTACACATCTTTTTTTGCAAAAGAAACCCCTGCTGATTGTTGCTTTAAATGTCTGTTGTAATCGCTGTCTGTCAAAAGTTTCGCTTTTTCTGTTTTGATTGCTATTTGGCTCTGTGATTGTTTCCGGCCGAGTGACAAAACACGAATTGCAAATTTCAGCCACGCATCATTGATAGCTCGTCATTGGAATTCAATTTGTATTGTTCATGGGCGCTGGCCAATCCGCCGACAAATGGCCGCAATGTTGGCCAGGATGGGGCAAAAAGGGATAGGGATGGTGGTTATAGAAGGTCCTGGATATGATTCCAGGGCTTTCGTCTTTTGGCCTGTTTGCGGTTCTGTTTGTGGTTTTATCGGTGGCCTATGGCTATCAATTTCCATCAACGTGAATATATATATTTATATCTATATATGAATTTAAATATCTATATGAATATTTCCTTGATGTGACTGCAACAGATTTTATTTATATGCATTTGATAATATGTTATGTAATTAATTTCAATCACTGCACACATAACAAGCCCATCCCACGTGTCATTATTATAATTATTTAAAAGGCCATTTTTTACTACCGGTTCTGGTTTACACATTTTCTAAAAATGATTTCATCGACATTTTTTATCGCTTTCAATGGGAATTGCAAACTCTGAAAGGTTTTTTCTCTATGCTGACTAATTAAGTTTGCTTGTCCCCTTGACAGCTCATGTCTAACTTTGTAATTATAATGAAATAATTATGGCGTATTTGCTAATGTAAAAGTGTAAAGTGGGCTTTACTAACATATTTCAGGTGAAGGAATTAATTATTCAAGGTACAGATAAATTCAATCTAAATTGTTCAAGCTGTACGGAGTTTAACATTATTTTTGTTAGGGTTTGAAGTTATTAGTTATTTATTTTCCCATTTCTTTTAATAAGTTTTATTTTTTTTGGCACGTTTGAAAATACATTTTTAATAGGCTCCTTGCCGAGCGGCAAAATGGGAAACACTTTAATACTTTTCGCCCTGAAAATCCAATTGATCCTGAGGCATTTTCGGTCAGAGAAAATCGAATTGCCATGAAGGCTCAGTAAATTGATTTTTAATACAATTTAACCGCAGGCGAAAAAACTGTACGAAATGGGAGAGTCGAATGTATTTTATAAAAGCGATTTTTTTAAGTATATGTATATATTCTCTGGATTCCATTGGCATTGGCCCACTCCACCCACTCTGCATTTGAGTGTTGTGTTTCTGGAGGATTTATCGCACTTGGTCTGCCTGCCTGCCCAGCGCTTTGTTTGCGGCTCAGCTTTGGACTGACATGAAAATCCAGGCAACGCCATTGTCCAAGCAGAGTACAAAAAAAAAATAAAAATAAAGAATAGAAGAAAAAACTGCAGCCACATGTTGGTGCTGTCGCAGTTCCCCGTTTGCCCCGCCTTTTTGGCCATGTTTCTAACATGGCTTTGTGGCCACCTTTTTGCCCAGGCCCCGAAACTGTTTAAGTCCCTTTGAGGCTCCTCCCGCACTTGGATCCCCCTTTTTTTCGGGGGAATCCCTTGACTGAGGCCAACTGCTCGTTTTAATTGCATTTCTGTTGGGCTTGAAAATTGCATGTCATTTGTCACGACGGCCATTTGCATTTGCCTAAGCCATATAAATGAGTTGGCCATTCAAAGCGATGAGTTTTGCGGCGGAAATGCAGTTCAAGTTGCTCATTATGCGGATCACATTAAGCCCGCCGTCGCACAATGACAATGCTTTCGCAGGACGAAGGACGAGCTGAATGGTAATCAAATTTGCCATTACCGGATTTGCTGTGGCATTTAAAGAGTTTTCAGTTGAAATTCAATCTGCACACGTGTGTCTGCATGGGTTAGGTCTTCCTGAAACAGTGACTCTTTAAATTCAATTATTATAAGCTAAATAAATATTATTAACCGTAAATAAGTGAGGTGTTTAAAAAATGTGTCTCAAATAATATAAAAAATGTATTTAGAAAATAAATAGTTTCTTAAAGCTTTTAGCATTTTAAAAACAAAATATGATTAAATGAAAATTAAATTAAATAAAATAATTGTTAAATGTTTTTTACAGAATTTAATATTAATGAGTTTTATAAAAATGATTTAAATTGATTTCAGCTAGTTTAAACAGCATCTTAGGATACACTTATCCCCCCATAAAAATGCTGAAAAAATACACAAGGATTATGTTCTTAAATAAATGTCTCTTTTTTTAATTTATCATCATTTTCAGCTTAAGCTCGGCTTATCCAAGTCTCAACGGTCACCGAGAATCACCAAAAGCGACAAAAAAAGGGACAACAAAATGAATGCCAATGCTGGGCAAAAGCTACCGCATTGCGGGTCCAACAAATAATTAAATTTATTTCAACTTTTGTCGCTGCCAGCAGAAAGCGACCAGAAAGCGCGGTCCGTCGACAAAATTGTAATTTGCATAGAAAAATGGAGAGAAGAATGCGGCCGAGGGGAAAAGGTCGACAACAACTGGACCGTGGGAATTGGAATTGCGGGATTAGGGGAATCAGGACTTGAGGGCTTCCTTCCCTTCCTGGTTGGTGTCCTGGTTTTCCTCTTCCATCTCGTCAAGTGGCAATTAATCAGTTTGTCCAAGTGGCCCGATACCCGAGTGCAGCGGGAGTCAGAATTTGTCCATCCAAAGTTATATGTAGTTTCCTTGGTTTCTTTGGCCACATCCGCCCTGCGGGCTCATTTATATGGCTTCGATTTTTATGGCCCTTCGAATGTTGCAAGAATGCTCCCCTTTAGTTTATGGCGGTCAGCTCCCTTGGCGATTTTTTGCTGGCATAAAAATATTTGAGGTCATTAATATGGTGCACGGAATTGGCCTAATTGAGTGTATTACATGTTGGCCAACCAAATATGGACCATTCCGAGTGCGGATAGTGGGGAGCTCTTGAGGGACCGCCCAGGGAGGGAAATTTATTTATTTTTCATTGCCTCATGCTGGCTTGATTTGTAAAGCGTATAAATTCGGCTCAGTGCCAAGTTTTATGCTTTTTGCTACATTTATTTGTGGCTGCTGGAGGAAACGGAATGCTCGTGATGTTTTAGTGATTGATTTCCCCGATACTATTTTTCGTTGGCCCTTTTAAATCGTTTTAGCACTGAAATTCTTTCAATTTTAGTGAGAAAAACCCTCTGTGCTCGATAATTCCCCAGCCACTTGGGGTTACTTTCCGTTTTTGACCAACAGTTCGTTGGCCAAGTTTGACTTGGCATTTTCCCCCCTGTTTTGTTTTGTGTTTCTTTGCTTCGACAAGTAATAAATTAATATTGACAGGAGGCGGTCCTGCCATCAAAACTTTCAGCCTACCGACATAAAAACTTAACTAATCGCCCAGTTATCGACTTAATGCTCGATTTTTCTTGCCTCACTTGTGCTAAAAAAAAAAGCGCAGAGAAAATACCCCATTGAAAGGACCTCTGACAGGCGCACACGCTCACGCACACACATGGGTCTAAGTGGCACTTGACAGGACAAGGCAGTGGCGGTGGCGGTGACCTCGAATCGGTATAGGGTATACCCCTATATGGTTTAGGTATAGGAATCAGTAGCAGTCGACGAGCCTTTGAACTGCAAGCCAAGTCAAATGAAAAATCCGACCGGAGGCAAACTCAAGTCCAAACAGAAATGGCAAATGCTTGCCCCTTGGCCAGAACTTGCCTGTAGGCCAAAACACAAAAAAAAAGGAGAAAAAAAATGGAAACGGGGTTCCCGGGGACTATAAATAAAAATTTTGCCCACTATCGATTTTTTCGGTCTAAGAGCAGAAAGCAGCAGGCCAAAGTGAAACAGAAGCCATGAGTGTTTGTCTTTTGCTTGTTTGCCTTTCGTTTCGTTTTGTTTCGATTCTCGATTCTTGATGTCTTTGCTCCTCCTCCTTGCTCCTGTGCCAGGACTCACTCCTGTGTGCGTCCTGCCCTCGTTTAATGGAGAGAAATTGCCTTTTAATGAGTCGACAATTTCATCTGCGCCCCGGCTCTTCAACTTTGACAAGCTTCAATTAATTTATTTTTTTGCCCTGCTGCATTGCTGTTTTCTTTTTTAATATTTGTTAATTAAATGTAATCATTTTCTGTTAGGCAGCGCACGAGCGTGGTATTTTCTAAGGCTTTGAGGACTGTCAACTTTGATGTGAATATAATTGCAGACGGGAAGTTGATCAATTTTCATTTATGTTTCAAATAATTTGTTACATTCGGACATTCTGATCTTCCTTTCATTCAATTTCGTGAATAATATATGGCATTCACGTCGTATAAGTAATTCTTCAAATGCTTTTGTACTATGTCTAATATTTTCGATTGCAAAGGTTTATAAATTTTGAACAATTGTGAAAAGCAACTTAAAAAATTAATAAAGTCAATAAAAAAGGGTTTTATAATTTCAACGCAGTATAGAAGAAAATTGCAAACCTATAAATTATAGCATTTTCTACGAATTAATCTAAATAAATAATAAAAAAAATAATAATAAAAATTTCGTTTGTTTTTACAAGTACGCCAATAACTTAGGATAGAATCATTTTTTACGATTTACAGAAATAGTTTTTATTTCAAAGAAAATTTAACAAAAAAAATATAATATCGCTTTTTTTATGTACCTACATAAATACAAATCTTCCGCATTTTTACGGTTTATACAATATCTGTAATTACATTCAAAAATCGCTTCAAATCGGAACCACAATATTGCTGTGATTTGTAAACTATGTAATTCTTCGACGATTTGGATCGCTGAACTGAATTTCACAATTTTGGCTGGCCAAAATAAAATTCAAGTTTGTTCGGCTCACTTGTGCGATGAAATCTGCAGATTCCCATGGGGTGCCCGCCCCTTCTGGGGGCGTGGCGGGTGCATCATAAATATGCGTGCATATGCATGCAAGGGCTAACGGAAAGCAAGCGTCTGTGTGTGAGTGTCCGCTCCATTTGCTTTACGACTCCATTTTGTGAGCTTTTCATTTCCATTTCTCTCGTTTTTTGTTTTGTTTACTCTTTTTTTTCGCCCCCGGTTCCTGGTCCCTGGTCCCCTTTCAATTTGTTTTACTTTGCTTGCCATGTTTGAGCGATTTATGGAGGCTGGACAACTGAAAAAGTTACGAAAAATGGAAGAAAAAAGACACCATTGAAATGTGTTCCGCTTGCTGCGATAGATAAACGTCTTTCCTGCCAGCCGACAAATTGTTTTCCCAATCGATTCACCCCTAAACTTTAAAGTGCTCAAGGTCGTCCGTTTGGGGGAGTATATGAAATCCATTAGTGGGTTACCCAGATATGCTTATACGTATACTATACACCAACCGAGCATCCCGGGAAAGCTTAGAGCGGCAAGCGTAGAGTTGAAAGTTCATTAGTAAGCCATAAAGTAGGCTATAAATTCTTGCGGCCCACACAGAAAACACATATGCGATAAGTATCCGCCCACTTACCCACACATACTGGCGGAATGGCTCATTATCAACACGCAGACAGAGAGAGATAAAGATAAAGATAGAGAGAGAGAGAGCGATTCTGCTAAGCTCTAAGCACAAGGATCTAGCAGCTGTTGGCCGCAACAACCATTTGAGTGGCTGTTTCCTTTCGCCAACTAGCGATGATGTCAACACTTAGAAAATCAAAAAAATATAAAAGGAAACTCTAAAAAAATTCTAGAGAAATAAAAAAAATATTTTTAAACTCAGAAATACGTTTTTTAATAAATTCATTTAATTTATTAAAGGAAAAAATTACACTTTTAGGAAAAAGATAACTTTAAAAATGTCAAAAAAATCTGAGATAGTAAAATTTAAATTTTCCCTTGACATATTTTAAGGCAAAAGATTTCTTTATCGATTTTACAACTTAAATGATTTTTAATAATTTTTTTTCAGTGCAAAAGCGTGGGTGCGGCACATCTCCAGGCGCTAACCAAAGCGCACATCTACATTTAAATTATGCAAGTCCTTGTCTAGGCTGTTCCATTACATCTGTCTGTGAGTCGGTTTGTTTGCTTAGCCGCCCGTGTCTTTGACCCAGAAGCACACATTTCGCGTTTTATGTTCTGCTCTATATATACGCTCACTTGTGTGTATATACCTTCTATGGGCACACACATTTGGAGCGGCTCAGGTTTTCGTGTTTGTCAATTTGGGCAATGCCTGCAAACGATTTTTATTTTTATTTGGGTCTGCCGCTGCTGTTTATTTGTTTAAATTTAACGCATCAACGTGCCCACCTCTCGAGGCCTTTTTTCCACTCTCTTTTTATTTGCTTTCCTATTATGTTCCGCACAAGGCTTTCGTTTTTGGCTTCTCTACGAAAAAACAAATTAAATTCGTCGACTGCGCCCCAAAGCATGCTGCACTTTTTTACGAAACTTAAATCATTTTATTTGTTTAGAAATTATTCAGTAAAATATGAGGTGAAATTAAATGCCAAATATTTCTAAAATATTTTTAAATATTTATATTAACTGAATTATAAAACTCTAAAACACATTTTTACGGATTTTCTGCCTGGCTTAGTTTGATTTGATAATTATTTAATTAAATTCAATTAAAGTTTGTCTGCTTTTCCGGGATGGATTTCAGTATCTTTAGATGCAATCGATTTCATCAATTTTTCTCTGGACATCAACGAGTATTCATGTATTTTTCTCTGATTTTTCACTGGTTTGTCTATTTCGGATTATTTTCTTTTGCAGTTTCGGTTCATTTAATTTCACCGTTTACCAAATATTTTCGTACACACGGCTTTGGGTCTTTTTCCCGCGTTCAATTTCGCTTTTCTTTATATTTCGTTCTTTTTTTGTGGGCATTGCGAGCTTCTCTTTCAATTTTCATTCAATGTTATCGTGTCGTGGCACAGAGTTTTTCCCTCTTTTTAGAGAATTTTCTATTTTCCTTCTTTACGCTTTATTTTTGAGAGGTCGGTCCAACCCCTCGGGTTCTGTGTTGCGTGAAATCGCATCAATTGTACAAACTTTAGGCGCGTTATTTAATTTGCCATTGAGGCAGTCCGCTCCATTTATTCGCCTGTCCAGTCTGTCTCGGCGGACAGGACGCGGCTTCTTAATTGTTTGGCCAGGACCGTGCGAATATTTCCCGGCAAGGATTTGGCAGAAAATTTAATTACAGTGGAATACGAAATCCCGAAATCATTCCGACCTTGGCCAAATTCAATTCAATCAGCAGAATTTCATTCCTTGAGACCCCAACATGTCCCTGGGCACTTTTCTGGGGTGGCTGCCTCAGCTCCAAGCTGTTCGACATGACCCAGTTCGATGCTGTTTGAATAATTGATCAGTTGCCGCTGCTGCCTTACTTGTTCTCAGCCAACGTCAACGGCCTGGCCTGGTCTGGTCGGCCTTTTTTTCGGCTTGGGCCGTAATTGGGCCGCCCAAGATGTGTGAGGCTGCGAAAATCGGAAAAATGTCACGAAGCTTTAATTATTTTCTTAAAGTAATTGATAGTCTGTTGTGAAAATAATGTCGTTCGGGGTGTCAGCTGGGTTCATTTGGTATGGACAGAGTTATGTGAAGTTTAAAGATACATAAAAAGATGGATATTATTGACTAAAGATTATAATTTGGGATTTTTTTTTAACATGTTATAAATTACTCGTAGAGCATTGAAATCTATATCTATCGAAATGTAAAAGAAAATTTGAAAATAGGTCCAAATATTAAAAAGTTATTTGGAAATAATAAAATGCAAGCAGTGCACTTCCATAACCTAACTAAGAGGTATCTGATAATCCGATACTCACCTTGTTATTATTGTGATAAAACTTTTCTTTTTAAATTTAAAATTAAAGTTTTACAATTTTTTTCTCTGCTGTTAATGTACTGCTTCACCAAAAAACTTTATGACCCTTAGTGCCTGTGCTCCATACGACTTGACCCCTAATTAATATCCTGAATTACGCAGGACAAGCATGTAGTGCAGTACGAAACTTTTTTGTCAAGTACACACTTGGGCCGAGCCAACTTAATTTAGTTGCGAAGCCCCGGCACCCGTTGAACTTTGGCCAAGTTGTAAGAAAGTCCCCCCTCCGTTTTCCCGTTTCCCTTGCCCCATATGAGTTGTGATCATTTAGTTAACTTCAAGGTTGATGAAATTTAAATTTACAACTTTACTCATTTAATATTGATTTTACGATGTTGTTCTTGGCCAAAACTTTTTCAACCCAACAGAATGTTCTCTTTGAGTTTGCTTGTTTGGCATATTTTTCTTTTGACTAGACATGATGTAAATAACGAACCGCCAGCATGAAGAACCGCTGGTTTAATAAGCGGGTTGTGAAAAATGATTTCCCATTAATTTTAAAATTGCTTTTGATACTTACTCAATAATCAGGCAAAATTATGTTTGATTTTTAAGACCAACTTATCAGAATTTCATATGCACCTTTGGGCTGAATTGAGTTAAGAGCCGCTCAACCCTAAAACTTTTGGCCATCCAACCATAATATTTAACCAAAAGTTTGGCCTCTATCATTGAATGACCTTTCGTGTTTTGGCAGCAACATAATTTATGGGGAAAATTCTTATCGTTGCCCTTGGCATATGTGTGCTAGCCACAAAAACTCATAAATAATTAATGGGTAAGAATAACTAAAGCGATACAAGTTCAAGGCTAAGCCAGGGAATATGTAAGTTAATTGTGGGATAAGCCAAACTTGAAAAGGTAAAGTTGGAAAACTAATATTAGCTAACACTACTTAGATACACGCTTAGACAAATAAGTCAGAAGAGATTGGATCTGGGTAAAATAATGGAGATGGGTATACATCATTCGAGATTATGTGAAGCTGGAAACAAACTAAAGTTATTAGGGACATTTCAATGTAACTACCATTATTTAGGAAGGTTGTAACTGTGGAAATAGTTTGTGAATAAAAAATATTTAAGTTAATCATATTTCAATTTGTAATATATCAAGATGCAGGAATTAAAATAAAAAGGGATTTTAAAATATTAACCTTTAAAACAATTTAATTAATTTTATTATTATTAGGAAATGACATTACATTAAATTAATTAAATTATAAAACTCATAGATAAAATTCGAATAAGTATCCCCAATTCGGGTCGATGGAAAATCGTTCACTTTGACGAGCCATGATGCATGCAATATGGATGTGAAAACACACGATAATAATGACATTGCAACCGATGATGCCTGTAACTGTTGCATTGTTTCCACTCCAGCTCGGCGAACAAAGGGCTGCAACACTATCGCTCCTTGTTTGCTACAATTTAAACATTTGTTGTTTCCCAGGCCAGAACGGTCTTTAGCACGTTTACATTGAATTAAACGCTGGAGGGTGAGCTGAAAAAGCAGATAGCAACTGCAGCAGAAACAACAATTTGCCGGCGAACAACAAGTGCAAGTGCAGTGGAACATGGCCAACTGAAAATCAACAGACAGACAATGTTGCCCTGGCCAGAAGTGCGGCAACCCGGTCCAGGAACAGAATCCAGAATCGAGAGAACAGTGCCCAGAACCCAGAATCCCACAGGCAGAGCCGGAAAGTGAAACAAGCTCAGCTGAAGTGAAAGAAAAACAGACAACAGTCAACGAAACAATGGCAACAATGCGCTCGAGAAAATTCTGATATTACTGGTACTTTGTTCTCATTTTGTTCAGCGAGTCTCGAGCACATTATTTATTATTATTTTTTGGGCCATTATATATATACGTGCACTTCCCCACCGATATGCTAATTGAAATGTGAAAACGAGGAATGAAAATTCTCAAGAACCCTTATCGAGCGAATGGAAACAAAGGAGGCTGTGTGCTCCAGAAGACTGAATGAAAATGAGCGCGGATTCTCAATAAATTGAATTACCAAGAAAGGACTCTTAATGAAATGCATTATGGAGGAAAATACAATGGATAATTTATAGAGTTCGAATGGGGGATGCGTCGGTCTTATTCCAATAGTTAAGAAAGTGTAAGAAAAAATTGTGAAATAAAATTAAAAAAGTTTTCCAAAAGTAAATTACAAAAACATTTTTGTAAAATGAATTAAATGAATTTGCTGAATTGTGTTTAAATTATTTTTGTATATATTTTTTAAATTATAAAATTGAAAGAAAACGATCATCGTACATCAATCACCAGAGCTTTATTAATGTTTACTGCATTTTTAATTAAATATAAGTGATATATAATTTTCGTAATTCCTCAAGCGATATTCTGTCCACTGAGTCACCCGAAATATTCCCTTGAGGATGCGCTGTCCTAAAGTGCCGATGAAGGGGCCGTAAATATTTTATCACAACGCGTGTGTCCGCACATTATTCATTAAAATTTGCTCCATCAACGGAGAGGAATGCCAGTCGAGGAACAAAAAAAAAACAGCCGAGTCAGAGTCAGAACGCGAAATTGAAGCAAACGAGGCAGCAGTAAAAACTTCCAATTACTCAGGCGCATCCTCGTCCGCTCGAGAATCAAGTGGGTTGGGCCCATAAAAGGGATACAGCGCGAGTGCATGTGTACTACATGCATGTATGTATGTAGTTGTGCGGATCTGTGTGCTTTTAATATCCTTTTCTTTGAATAATTCATGCACACACACAGGGCTGACCATCCCGAATCCCAAACTCTTCAGCGCCAATCAGAAGAGTTGACGAGGGCCGCCCGGAAGGGTTGCCATTCATTCATTCCAAAGGCAAACTTATTAATTGGCACTTGAGCTGTGGTAACCACAGGCTCGTCGTTATATCTCCCTCCTCCCCTATATGTGTCCATCCCCCTATCGTACGTACACTCAAAATAAATTTAACCCTAAATTTTAGAAAATCGCCATTAAAATTTCTTTTTTCTAAATACAAGAAAGTTATTTCTAAATCTAAGGAAATTTTTCTTAAGTCAAGAAAGTTTTCCTTAAATCCAGGAAGTTTTTCTTAAATGTAGAAAATGGTTACCATGAACTAAAATCACCCTAAAATCTAGAAAAAATGCCCTTAAAATTAGAAATTATTTTCTGAAAAATAGAAAGGCAAACGAAAATAATAAAATATATTGGCAACACCTTTTCTAAAAATGAGTGCCCTAACCCTAAAATTAAGCTAACCCTAAATAATAGAAACATTTCCTAAAAAGTAGAAAGTTTTTCTAAAAAATAGAAATAGTTGTTTTCACATGCTCTGGCACACCAAAATGTTCAATGCCAGAACTTGTCAGCTGCCGGCCAGCTGTACTCGTGGCGCAGACCGTTAAAGCACTTGGTTAGCAATCGAATCGACGCGGGTTCGAGTCCCAGAGCAAAATTTTTTAACTTTTTTTTTTAATGTTATTTTATTTTTTTTAATTTATTTTATTTTATTTTTATTTATTTTTTTACTTTTTTTTTATTCCTTTTTTTATTGATGGCAAGCAGTAAACTAAAAATAATTAGGTTTATATTCAGTTATTTACTATATACTACACATAATATAAATTGCGTTAGCATAAATATATACATATGTATATACGTATGTAAATAAGTAAAACGCGAATGGTCAAAATTATGCAATTAGTATTCAAATGTGTTGTCCGCTTCACCCTTTACATACATTGCTCGGTTTGCCACAGCAAGTTTAAGTGCTACAATGGCCCAGTATGTAGGCCATTCGCTCCTCGCGCGGGAGACCCGGTTTCGATTCTCACGACGGACAAGTAAAAAATTGTAAGTTTTTTTCAAGAACATAAAATATTAACTAATCATAATTTCTACATTCCCAATCTTCCGCAGTCCCGTAGTCCACATTTACAACCACATTTGGCTTTGGTTAGATAAGAAATCCAAGCGCAAATACATAATAATAAATACATAACCTTTAACATTCACAATATACAAGACACACAACGCATGCATATGTATATAGGGAGGAGTACATAAAATAAACGTATATACAAAAAAAAATCATGATTGAACATGTTTTTTTGTTTTGTTTTTAATTTCTATTTTTTAGGAAAATTTCCTACTTTTTAGAAATTGTTGCCCTTAAATTTAGTAAAATTACCCTAAAATTTAGAAATATGACGTCAAAAAAAATCAAAAATATAGAAAAATTTGACCCTAAAATTTAGGGCGAGCTTGTCTTGAAGACAAAAGTAGGGCGATTTCCTTGACTTTAGGGTTAATTTTATTTTGAGTGTACCATCTCCATATACCCACGTCACTCAACTCTTTTTAAGCGGGCATCATTTAACAGCCTTTCTGCTTTTTTCGCTTCGCGTTTGTCAACTGAACGCTGGACGCAAGGACCCCTTTGGATATTGCTGGTAATCCACTTGGACAACAACAACAGCAGCGACAACATCGCGGGTTTTGACCATGGGGTTCGAAAATGTACTCCAAAGGGGCCCTGCTGGCCTGAATACCCTGCAGCCAGTCGGTGAAATTAAATCCCTTTCGGGTTCCCAATTATTCGGGCAAGTGAACGGCTAAAGGAATTCTTTGGGATACACTCAATAAAAAGTAAATATATTACACATATTTTATTGCTTTCATCATAATATAGTAATGCTATATGTAATTATTAAGTTTAGCTTTTTTTTTTTTATGAAAATGAGGTGTATAAATATCCGTTATTAAATACTTATTTTAAATACAGTTTTAACCCACTCTTTTATAACATTACCATAAAAGCTGCATTTAATTCAATATACTTTTTGCATATCATATTTTCTGGCAGAAACTTTCATGATTTGCATATAAAGGCAACGACTCTCTTACTTAGCATAAAACAACTTTTAAGAGACTTGAAGCCTGTGGACTTCACTTCCTGGTTTCTCATAGGGTATATGTTAAAATTTGACTGACAACGCGACACATGAGACAACCTCATATCCTCAGACTGAGGCACGGCGCCATTGTCACGTTTCAACATTTAAATTAAAATGTTTCGGTTAAAGGACGGCTGCGAAACTTTCCTTGCGTTCAGCGACTGGCAAAACCGCAGTGAACAAAAAATCTCAGGCATATCCATTTAAATATGGCCCAGCAACAAGAAACAAAAACAAAAAAAAAACGAACGGAGAGAAACGCTTAAAAAATGCCTTGGTTGCGCTTTTTTCGCTGGCCGCTGTCTTTTGCAGTTGGCGGTGCTTGTTTGGCGTTCTGCACTTGAGAGCCGCCTGGTTGTTTGTGTTGTTCTTGTTGCTGCGAACGGGAATGGTGGTGGAAGGGGGTGGCCATCCACCATCCACTATCCGCCATTGCCAGTGGCAGCTTCGTTTTGACCAGCTCCATTGCCGTCGCCTGCACTTGTCTTCATTTATTCAATGCCGCATCGGCTTTGGGCCACACGGCGTATGCGTGCTCTGCAAAATTCCATACAAGAAACTTTTCCGTTTCGAAAAGCAAAAAAAAAAAAAACGGCTGCAAAAATGAACATTGAGGTGGCGCAAAACAAGCATTTTTTCCAGTTTACTAACAGCTTGAGCTTAAAGTGTTGGGATGGATTTTTTGCAGATTAAAGCCGCGAAGGCGAAATGGCTGTCTTAGCAATCCAATGCTATTTACAAAGTGGGATAATCAATTTAGGAATATTAATTGATTTAATCCTTTATTTTTGCTATTTATTTTAAAATGATATGAGAAGGACTGGACTTAATTAGATTATCCTAAATATTTAATCAACATAACAATTAGAATTTGTTTCTTGTGAATTGGGAAAATATTTTATTTTCCTGAAATACTGAAATAATCATTATCCTGGTTTAAATAATGCTTTTCGTTCTCAAAAATCAATCACTTTACCTCCATTGGTGCCTTCTCAGTGAACCTTCCCCCTAAGTATCATCACCCTTGACTGCAGTGACCCTGTCGAATTATGCACTTTCATTAAGTAACTGCAATCATGCGAATAAAAATCCTTTCGAGAGCAATCTGTTAGCTTGGCTGGGTGCCTTAACCTTGTGTCTGGCTGAGCGTGGCTTAATGCACTTTAAATTGAGCTGAGCACCCCGGGCGAGGGGATTTGAATAGAAGAAGTGTAAATGGAAAATTATAATTAACATTGCCAGATGCCAGCATCTCGCCCCCTTCCAAAGCAGTCATCTCTTTAATTGCAATTTCGCCGGGCTGCAAGGTGAGCACATCTAACATTGCGCATACGCCATGTGTTTTCCATTAGTTGCCATAAATTATTGAAAATCAGGATTTATGCCCGAATTGTCACGTTCATGCGCCAAACTAGCACCTAGCCCAGCATTGTAATTGATTAATGCGAGTCTCTTGTTGGCATGTCCGAACCAGAAAAAAAGGGCCAACAAAATTTGCATATTTGAAATTATGACAATTACACGATATTGTCATTGTGCATATGCCGAATTTAAAGGTTGTGTGCAGATTTAAGGATTGTTTGGGGATATTTACACCGTATTATATGAATAAGAAAATATTTAAAGCATTATTATATTTTCTCCCTCTTAGTGATTTTAATTTCATTTCTTACTTGCTTTGTTTAATTTTTTTCTCGTACTTAATTTGATGGCAACATTTCCATTCAATTCGCTCGACATTTGCCTACACATATATTGCATTTCAGTGACAGGCCTTCTGTGCGTAGCAGCTGTCAGCTGCGAATGCGAATAAATTGTATTTTTCCTAACCAAATTCAATTACCTAATGATTTGTTTTACATGCAGCTTTTTGTTCGTTTCCCGAGAATACACAGACATTCAATGGCCAAAAGGAATGCCGACGAGAGGGAGCATCATTCAATTGCCGAAATTCGCACGCACGAACAGTGCTGCAAATTAGTCAGTGGCCAAGTCTATATTGTACATATACATATATATGTTGTGAGTCTGACCACTCTGACCCAACATTTATTTGATTTGGTCAATATGACTGTTGCCAGTCTTGGCCTGTCGTTGTTGTTGATTGAGTGCATTTTATTCGGGGCGGCGGCTCTGACTCTTTCCACAAATATTGGCTTTCGATAACAAATGTTGCTTTGGCCAAAATAACTTAATTAATTTGAAATATATGTGACACATCAATCAATCAATTAAAAATCAGAATGGCCCGAGGCCTTATTATTTCTGGGGTTTTCTTAATAATTCCAATTCAATTTCCATGTCAAAATTTTCCTTTATTAATTTTTCCCCATTGATAAACATAAATTCGCATTTAAAGCTTTTTAGTGTATTATGAGATTTGTCAATTAATCGCAAATTCAATTAATTTATTATGAGCTAATAATAATATAAATACAACGTCCAATTGAAAACTGTTTTCAATTAACTTTATGGTAAAGAGATTATGGCTTGTTATGTCCGAGTAATTTTATAGTCTAATGAATGGAGGATGATAAGGCTTTAGATTGTCTAGAAACTTACTATTTTTCATCGAAAAAAGTACTAAGATAACATGGTAGTCAAAAAGTTTTATGATAAAGTTCCTCACTAAACATTCCGATGCAAAGATTGGATTTCTGATACGAAATGGATATTTTTGAACAGACCTTCACAATCCTAATTACGTGTGTGAATTAACGAATAGCGATTATTTTAGATGCGATCAGGGGAAATTTGAAGTGGCTTTCGCGAAGTGGTTGACGTTTTTGTCAGCTTAGCATTGATTGCGTTTGTCGGTTCTTAACTTTGTGATATTTACGGCCATATTTACAATCGCTGGCCATAAAACACGTAATCTAAGCGATAAGTTGGCCATATAAGAGGGCACTACGCCTGTCCGAAATTTGGCATTACGTGCACTGAAACGTCGCGATGTGGAGCAATCGCTGCTCGATTTTAATCCTGGCGCTGCTGGCGGCCAGTAGTGTGGAAAAAGTATCGGGAAGATTGCCAAGAATCCTGCCGAAAACCTTGGCCGACGGCGATGAGGGTGTGACAGTACGCGGTGATTGTGAATTCAAGGTCAACGGTGACCTCAACGACCCGGCTCCTCTGTTTTCGCGTCACAATTCGTATGAAATAATAGTACCCGATCCCACGGACACAGTGCGTTTGCTGAATGGCGAGCTCTTGGATATGTTCTGCCCAGGTGTGGGCTTTGCAGCGCCCTTTGCGAATCGCTCGCAGGTGACGGCCACGTGTCTGCAGAACAAGTACTTTCTAGTCGACGATCTCATCTATCCGTTTGCCAACTTCTCCTGCACCGCCTGGCCCATTTTTACGGCCCTGCGAACCGGCAAAGATTGCAATGGCGGCACTGATCTCGTCCAGGTGGGATTCGAGGTGGAGGACGGCGGCTTCCTGCAGTCCTACGAACTCTGTCACGATGCCGAGGCGGAGGCCACGCGATATGTTCACCATGTGCTCTACCCCTCGAGCTACGACTATCAGCACGGAGTGGCGCGACCGAGCTTCATCGAACTAGATTTCTATGGGGGAAGGGATGTGAATACGAAGTACACCCAGGTGCAGCAGAACATCACGATAAGCAATATACTGGGAATGGATGCCTCGCCGTATTTTAATTATAGTGATGATCGAATTTTGGCCCGCGGACATATGATAGCCAAAACGGATCAGATCTTTGGGGCCGCCCAGCACTCGACCTTCCTGTTCATCAATGTGGCGCCCCAGTGGCAGACCTTCAACGGCGGCAACTGGGAGCGGGTGGAGACGAGTGTTCGGAAATTCGTGGCCGATCGCAATCTTACCACCGATTGCTATACAGGCACCTGGGGTGTTTCCACCCTGCCCGATGTGGATGGAGTGGAGAAGGAGCTTTATCTCGACTTTGATGAGAACAACAATGGGTTGATTCCGGTGCCCAAGATATACTATCGTGTGGTCATCGATCGGTTTACTCGCGAGGGCATCGTCATAATTGGCATCAACAATCCCTACTTGACGTTGGAACAAATCCTCAAGGACTACATCGTGTGCCAGGACATTGGCCATCAGCTGAGCTGGCTAACTTGGTACAAGGAGGATCTGCACGAGGGCTATTCGTATGCCTGCACTGTGGAGGACTTTATCGAGGTGGTCAAGGATTTGCCGCTGGAAGATCTGTATACTAATGGAGTTCTTGGCTTGGACGAGGTGACAACTGTGGAACCTTCGAGTACTACAACTACTGAGGAGCCGACATCAACCACAGAACCTTCAACTACACCTAGTTCCACCACTGTTTCTTCTACCACCGAGGAACCAAGCTCTTCAACTGTTTCTTCTACCACCGAAGAACCAAGCTCTTCAACTGTTTCTTCTACCACCGAAGAACCAAGCTCTTCTACTATTTCTTCTACCACCGAAGAACCAAGCTCTTCAACTGTTTCTTCTACAACTGAGGAACCAAGTTCTTCAACTGCTTCTTCTACCACCGAAGAACCGAGCTCTTCATCGTCTTCCACCACTTCAAATCCTCCTGTCACCACACCCTCACCCATTGCAAATCCCTGCAAGTTTAGCATAAATGGTGATCTCAAGGACCCTGCTCCACTGCTAACGCCACAAGGAGCCCTTAGTTGGCTGCTGCCCGATGAAAGTGGTGTTTACACAGTAGAAGAAGGTTCCTCCATCGATCTGCATTGCACTGGAGCTTTGGTATCGCCCTTCAATAGGTATACCGCATTAACAGCTCGTTGTTTGGGTGATCAGTTGTACGAGGCTGAGGGACAGCGGGTGAATATCCGAGGATTCGTCTGCCAGAGTTGGCCCACCTATGTGGCACTCCGTTCCGGGGAATCATGCCCGGGTGGCACGGATCTGGTGCAGATTGGCTTTGATGTGGCCGCCGGTTTCCTAAGTCACGTGGAGCTCTGTTACGATCAGCAGGAGCAGATCTCGAAGTATGCTCGCTATGAACTAACCCCGGCCAATGTGGCATATCAAAGGGGAGTTGCTCAACCGGGTTATCTGCGAGGTGACTTCTACACCGGTGAGGATGTCAATGTTCTCTATAGTCAATCGCGTCAGGAGCAGGCATTTAGCTCTGCCCTAGGATTGGATGCCAGTCAGTACTTCGATAGCACTAAGGATCTCTACTTGACCAGGGGACAACTGGCCGGTCGCCTTGATTTCGTGCACAGTTCCGCCCAAAGGGCCACTCACTTCTACATCAATGCAGTTCCCCAGTGGCGAAGTATCAATATTGGAAATTGGTTAGCTGTAGAAACCAGTTTAAGACAATTTGTGGCTGATTCAGCTTTGAATGTGAGTGTGCATGCCGGCAGCTATGACATCTCCACTCTACCCAATTCCCAAGGAGTCCAAACTCCCCTCTACCTGAATGAGGAAACCAAACAGTTACCAGTGGCCAAGATACTCTATCGCATAGTTATCGATCAGGAAAGTCGTAAGGGAATTGTTCTGATAGTAGTAAACAATCCACACATTACCCTCGCTGAGATCTTGGCGGATTATGTGATCTGTGAGGATGTCGGTGCTCAGTTGGATTGGTTGGACTGGGATAAAACGAATCTGCAGAAGGGCTACTCGTATGCCTGCTCTGTGGAGGATTTCCTTCAGGTGGTCAAGGACCTGCCCACGGATCAACTGGAGACTACTGGAATTCTCGGTCTGAACAACCAGTCCTTGGAGAATGAGCTGTGCAGCTTTCAAGTGAACGGCGATCTCAAAGATCCGGCTCCTTTATTTGTGATCCGAAGTGAGTTGGGCCATGCCAGATATTTGGAACCCAATCACGAGGGCCTCGTGCAGCTGAAACATGGAGAAGCTCTGGAGTTCCATTGCATCAAGAATTTTACTGGACTCTTCTCCGGTTATACCTTTGTGAATTCCACTTGCTGGCAGCAACAGAGTTTCCTCTCTATGGGCAGTTTGTATGACCTGCAGGACTTTGTCTGCACCTCGTGGCCAACTTATACGGCTCGTCGGACTGGTCGTTCCTGTAATGGAGGTACTGATCTCCTGGAGGTGGGCTTCCAGCTCTCAGCCTTAGCATCCGATGACTTCCTGCAGACCTACGATGTCTGTCATAATGAAGAGACGGAGGTCACCCGCTATGTGCATCACGTTTTGTATCCCGGCAGTGCCCAGTATCAGCGATCTGTTTCCCGGCCGACCTTCATTCCCGGCGACTTTTACGGCGGCAAGGATGTGAACACCTTGTACACCCAGGTCCAGCAGAATATCACGGTTACCCAGATCCTGGGCACGGATGCCTCACCGTACTTTAATATCAGCGGTAATGTTTACCTGGCCCGCGGTCATCTGTCGGCTAAAACCGACTTTGTCTTCGGGGCCGCTCAACAGGCCTCCTTCTTCTTCGTGAACGCGGCTCCCCAGTGGCAGACCTTCAATGGTGGCAACTGGGAAAGGATCGAGGATAGTGTGCGGAAGTTTGTGGCCGATGAGAACATGACAGCGGATTGCTATACGGGCACCTGGGGTGTTTCCACCCTGCCCGATGTGGATGGGGTTGAGAAAGAGCTGTATCTGGACTTTGATGAGAACAACAATGGTTTGATCCCGGTGCCCAAGCTTTACTACCGCGTGGTTATCGATCGCTTGAGTAGAAAGGGCATCGTTTTACTCGGCGTAAACAATCCTCATGCTAAATTAGAGCAAATCGAAAGGGAGTACATTATTTGCGAGGATATTGGGGATCAGTTGAGTTGGGTCAGCTGGACGAAAGAGGATCTGAAGAGGGGCTATTCATATGCCTGCACTGTGGAAGACTTTATTGCCGTGGTAAAAGACCTGCCACTCGATGAACTGCAGGTTGAAGGAGTGCTGGGTGTTTAGGGCTAGAAAAAATACGAATTTCTTAATTTAAAACCAATAAAAATATTACCTAATCGCAATGTTGTTTTCCTGGCTTTAAAGCACGTTTAAATTTAGTTGTTATGGGCCATAAAAGTGAGAAATCACGTTTCGTTTTTGTTCTTTTTTCGGATTTTATTGCATGTTGGACATACTGATAAAAGTAAGGTTATCAAATGCTCGGCGTTATCGTTTATGGCCCGAGCAGAGCTATTTATTTACCCTGCCATTGGGCTATTTGCTCACGTGCCGCACGTTTTCCACTGCCGGTGGATTTTCCTCCTCCTTTTGTTCCAGTGGCCCAAAAGGCGGTCCCTTGGCCCGAATCGAAGTTCCCATGGCAGTGACTTTCACATTACTTATCGCCGCCAAGGAATTACCTTGTATTACTCGTGCGGTTTCTTTTGTTTATCTTATCGCAACGCAATCGTCCCAAAGCGTATGAAGTATACGCCCGGTTGGTTAATGATTATAATGGACTTTTTTGGGGGCGGTAAACAAAAGGTACCAAATATAAGAGATAGCACGCATGTCTTGATTTATATTTGTCGAGTAATCATTCGAGTACTTGGGATTAAAAAATGGGTTTTGTGACTATCTACCGTTGCCATAATTAATCAGTGATATCAAATATCAAGGCTGGAAATATTTATTAGTTTATTACCCAATGTTTATTTATGCCTTGAACTTCGTTTAGTTCAAAGACCGTTTGGTGATTAGTGTAATATTTATTTAGTAAACTTTAATTTAAATACTTCTGACTATTAAGCCTTAACTTTCAATTGTTATTTTAATGTTTACATTTCGGTGATTTAATTTTGCAAATAACAATTATCGCAGCTCTTCAAGCGTGATTTTTGAAATGATATAAATTCGACTGTGTTTTCAGTACGCAGTTTAGTTGATTTCACAATTTTTTAATCTACACAGCTGGATAATGAGGAAAATATTCGGAATACAACTGTTGTTGGCCATGATAGTCATTGCTCGAGGATACAGGAGTAAGTCGGTGATTCAGGATAAAGGAAATAAAAATTACCCATTACCGATTTAGAATTTGGTCTTAACTGTGAGGATATAGCCTGTATAGCTGGTCAAAAATGCATTGTATCCAGAGTTCCCTGCGAAAGTCCAGATCAACGAGAGGGCGAGCAATGTGGAACTTATGCGGAGTGCAAAACAGGTTCGTTTCAGATTGTTTAATCACTGGATTTCACTGTTCTCATTCACATCTGAAACCTGGCTCTTTTCACTGATCCGTTTCAGATCAGCTGGCCAGCGATTTCTCCATCGACACCACACTGACCATCGCCAACACCCGCAGTAGCATCATCATACCCAGCACTCACACGAATCGCAATGGGACTAGTTATAGGGATAATGACTTTGAGCTGCTGACCGACCTCGGCAATTCCGATAAATTCGCCACGCATTCGGGGCAACGGCAGGCGAATGTTTTGGTTATTGTTCAGGATGGCTCTCAACAGCCGCAGCAACCGAATCCTTGGCCAAATCGGCCACAAAGTCCTCCCTGTGCCGTCAGCCCTCTGTACCCATATTCCTGCAATTATCCGGGCTATACTCCCAATTCTGGAGCGGGATTACCCTCTTATCCGCAGGCGCGAACTAGGAATGGTCCACAATTAGTTCCGCCCACTCCGCCCTGCTATTACAACTGCTATCCCAGGGTGCGCTCAAGTCCGTACGGTCAATATGGATATCCCCTGGCTAGATCAGCAAATCCCTCGTCGACCAATAACTACCTAATATACCTCACATTAGCTGGCTAAAAATGTAAAATCTATGCAAAATTAAAAGAAAACCTATTCATTGAGCATCTAATTTTTTTTTCTGTGTATTTAATAGCTCGCCAGCGCTTTCGGCGAACGCCACAAATGTCCTATCAGCCGGTGGGAATGCCAGCTCAAATGCCACCTGGGTATCCACCACCACCACGTCCGCTTCCGATGCAGCAGCCCCGCCAAGCTATACCACAATATAACCCACAATACCCGATTCAATATCAGGCCAACAATCTATATGCCATGCAAGGACCTCCAAAATCATCCAATCCTCAGCTCTACTTCTCAGTAGGCATGTCCTATCCGTCGTATATGAACTACAATGAGCGTGCCACAGGGAAAGCTCCAACATCATTCTACAGTCCCTATCTACCCAACTATACCACCTATTATTACAATGTTAACTTACCTTTTTCGGGAGGTTCCTCCTGAGATCATTCGACTAGCATTTCTATTACCATTATTTAAATATTATTAATTTCTTAGCTTTAATTTCTTGAATCTTATTACTTTTGTCATTTTAACATGTCAGCAAACGATGGTCAAACGATGATAGATCTCGAGAATGATACTGAAACTACAATCGTAAAATTTCACAATCGATCGGTTCGACAGATTCCCATGTCCCCAATGCCCGGAGCAATGCCAATGCCAGGAGCGATGCCAATTCCTGGACCCATTCCCATGAATGTACCAGGGCGTCCGTATTATCCGCCCTATATGGGACAACAACAGTACATGGGACCACCGATGGCTAGACCCATGCCCATGATGCCAATGATGCCCCAGGCGGGTCCGGGTATTCCGATGGGAGGAGGTGTTGGTGGTATGGGTGGGACTAGTATTATTGTCGAGCCCCTGGTAATCCTACCGATGGGAATTGGTGGAGCAACAGGGTCGGGAGTTAATCCCAATCAATATTACGGGGCAAATGGTGCGTATCCCAGCTACAACAACTACAATCCCTACAACACGTACACTACAGCACGGCCAAACTATGACTATAACAATTATAACAACAACAATAATAATAACAACAATAATTACAATAATAACACTGGTACTAATAACAATTACAACGATTACAATTCTTATGGTTAGACTGTTTGTATAATGAAAGTTTAAATAAATGTTCAATAAAACTAAAGTTTAATGTTTGATTGTATAATACATAATTAGCCTAATGAATCGTGAAGTTCTGCCCTTTTCGGTGAATCAGTATTTGAGTAAGTTGAGTAAGCAAAATGTCACAAATAATTGATGATCTTTATGCTGTAAATAGAATAAAAAAAACGGGGTCTTGAGATAAATATGAAATAAATCTCATTTTATTTATAACTCACAAAGAAAGTTGATCAACAAAAATAAAGAACTTTAAGTAACCTAGACCTGAATTCGTATACTCATCCGTATGCGAAGAATTCGGAAGCATTTTACACACATAATATAAAACAAACCAAGAAAATGTCAATACTTTTATCACCGCTTGTTTCTCGCTGAGAGTTGAAAACAAAAAGCAACAAAATTGTTTACTAAATGGAAAGAGAGGGCAGACAGCTTGACGCTGCCAAGAGAGAAATCAAGAGAACTGGATGTGAATATAAAAACACTTGTTCACCAAAGCGAAGTATTCAGTCGGCAGATAGAAACCTCAGCGGTCGAGTTGTAGTAAAAATGAAGCTTCAGTTAATCGGCCTGATTTTGGGGATCGTGATTCTGAGAGAGATTCGGGCACGTGAGGCGATCACCTCTGCTCCAGATGTGGGTCAAATCATTAAAGATCTCGATGGACTGCAAATCGATGGAGCGACATTTGAGCGAGGTAAGTGGACGTTAATAATAATATTTATATCCAAAGAGCGAGCATTGAAGAGAGCTAATATTGCTTTCACATTTCCAAATGAATTCAAGATTATTTTAAGAGAAAAATTTGTCAAAATAGTATCTGCAAATTTAAAACATCTGCGTCAATAAACTATATTTCCAACTGTATTTACTTATGAACATTGTAAACTTTCTTTGAGTATGACTTTGAATAACTATTTCTTTAAAATATTGAAATATTCCATAATGAATGACAATATTTAGAAAATTTTTATTTATTTATTTATTGTCTGGTTAAAAGGAAATTTTAAATTGCCCATAGTCTTGGTGTTTTTTAGTATCTATAGCTGCTGTGGCCTTAAGCTATGTTTGTGACGTATATATTGACATTTTTATACCGTTGCAGGGGGTATTATAATTTCAGTCAGATGTTTGCAACGCAGTGAAGGAGACGTTTCCGACCACATAAAGTATATATATTCTTGATCAGCACCAATAGCCGAGTCTATCTAGCCATGTCCGTCTGTCCGTCTGTCCGTCTGTCCGTCTGTCCGTCTGTCTGTCTGTCTGTCTGTCCGTCTGTCCGTCTGTCCGTCTGTCCGTCTGTCCGTCTGTCCGTCTGTCCGTCTGTCCGTTTCTATGCGAACTAGTCTCTCAGTTTTAAAGCTATCGCGATGAAACTTTCCCGAAAGTCTTCTTTCTATTGCAGGTAGTACATATGTCGGAGCGAGCCGGATCGGACCACTATATCTTAAGGCACCCATAGGAATATTCAAACAAATATAAGAAAATTCACTCTAACTTTGTAGGTAATTAAAATAATAGGCACGCTGAATCTGGAATTCCTGGAACTGCACAGAGTGAGCATTAAACTATAGGTGTTTGCTTTATCTGCAAGGGTATATAAGCTTCGGCTGGCCGAAGCTAGCTTCCTTTCTTGTTACATTTACAATATTTAGAAAATATTTGTATTATTATAATATTTTTATTATATCAAGGCATATTGCCTTGCTTTTTTCATACCAACAATATAATATATTAATTAGTTAATCGATACCCAGAGGCATTAAGACACCATGAATGATAACATTTTGACGCCAAAAAGTATGCCAATGAAAGCAGTACACACCTAAACACTTGCCTGCCATTTCAGGAGCTCCCTGCCGAGTGGACGTGCAAAAGGACCTGCCCCGCCCCGACCAGGCGCAGCCCCTGTACCTTCGCCCCGGCACGGATCTCTACTGGCTGCCCAATGCCGATGGACACCTGGAGATTCCCCGCGGCGCCAGCATCGAGCTGCACTGCAGCAGCCAGTCCTTTGCCCCCTTGAACGGCGAGTCCTTGGATGCGGAACTCCGGTCGCTTCGGGTGAAGTGTGTGCAGGACAACACCTTCGAGTGGCAGGGGGCGAAAATCAAATTGCGCGACTTGGTCTGCAGTCACTCCATTCCCTACACCGTGGAGCGTTTGGACAGGCGCTGTGCGGATGGCGATGTCACCTCGAGTCCCAGCACCTCGTTCCTGTATCGCGTGGGCTACGACACCGGAGATGGCAGATTTGTGGCCACCATGGAGCTGTGCCACGACCCGAATCACCTGCGCACCCACTACGCCCGCCATCGGCTGACGCCGGCCAGTGTGCACTTTCAGAAAAACGTGAAACGCCTGAAGTTCAGCGCCGCCGGCCATTTCGCGGGCTTTGACATGGCCAGGATTTATTCGCACAAGAGCCAGGAGAAACTGATGGCCCCGCTCGGCCTCATCGACGTGAAGAGTGGGCTGTTCCTGGCCCGCGGTCATCTGGCCGCCAAGGCGGACCTCATCTATGCCAGTCAGCAGAGGAGCAGCTTTAACTACGTGAACGTGGCGCCCCAGTGGCAGAGCTTCAATGGGGGTCAGTGGGCCGTCCTGGAGGACCACACCCGACGATATGTGGCCAGCTCGGGCATCTCGGCGAGCGTGTATACGGGCACCTATGGCGAAATGAAGTTGGCCGGCAGCAAAAGCCTTCACCTGACCACCGATGCCAATAACAACGGGGTGTTGGCCGTTCCCCAGCTCTTCTATCGCGTCCTCATCGACGATGGCCATCCGACCCGCGGAATCGCTTTGCTGGGTGTCAACAATCCGCACGCCACCCTCGCCCAGATCCACGAGTCCTATATCATCTGCGATCCCGTCGAGGAGCAGGTGGAGTGGCTCGGCTGGATGCACAAAAGCAACGCCAAGGGTAACCTGAAGAAGGGCTATCTGTATGCCTGCTCGGTGGCGGATTTGGCCCGGGCTGTCGGAGAGCTGCCACGCCCCCTTCTCCAGGTGGACGAGCTGCTCGGTTAGATAGGGGCGTTGCCCATTCCGGCAGGGGTTTACTTTTAAGTGAGTGCAATAAAGACTGAGTGGAGTGCGTGTAACCGCGTAAATGTTTCACTGTGAAAAAGATTCAGCATTGCTTAGAAATTTTTAACTTAAAGAAGTAAATGAAAAGATCTTAAATATATTCTTGTGTGTCAATATATTTCACAACAAGTTTGAGCTTGAAGAACGGAATTTCATTTACAATTATTTATTTCAATTAAATACAAAAACGTGTTACTTAATACAATTTAATTTTAAAGCATTTCAATCAAGGTAGAAAATAGTAGATACGAAGTTTATCATATTTATGTAAACATTTTACATCATTAAAAAAGAATTTCAAATTAATATTATGGCTTTTAGCCTTTTAAATTGTTAAATATTTATATATCTATGTTTAATACTGATAAAAAAAACAATGGCTGATTAACCAAGCGAAAAATGTTTTAATTGAATATGATATTGAATTGCCATCTGCGTTGTAAAGAATAAGGAATACTTTTAAAAAAAAGTGGATAAAAAAAAATATTAAATAAACAAAAAGTAAAGAAGTGTATTTAAAATAATATGTTTTTGCTGTACATTTAAATATCAGATTATGTTCAAATTAGTTTTAAATATCTTAATACTACCAGACTTTAAATGGCTAAAGAAACCGCCTTCAGATTTCATAAATCAAACAAGTTAATTTCCATTAATTTCGTCCTTGCCCATTCTTCTTGGATTCATTTGTGCCGGTTCCGTGTGTGTTCAGATTATTAACGCTCGTGTGAGCTTAACGCCATCAAAATCAAATGGGACATCGTGTGTGGTCATGTCGGGGGCGGGGCCACACCCACTCGGGAGCTCGAATCGGAAATGCTATACCCTCGTTATGCGTTTGCCTTGTTGGCGGCAGCGCAAAATCGGTGGAAGAAACGAGGATATCAAATACGGCTCGGCTGCATTACCTTCATGGCGCTCACAAAACACAATTTGTTCCACAACATTGATTTAATCCTTTTTCTTCTGGGCCACGCACACACACAACACAGCACAACGCGAAGTGAACGACACAAAAAGGCTGCCGTGAAGAATTTTCTTAAATTTTCCGCTGGGTTTTTCATGGCATTTCCCGTCGTGGAGCTGTGTCCTTGGCATTATCATGAATATTTCCCCCTCCATTCTGTGCTTTCGATACATTTCCATTTGTTGATTTGAAGCGCACTTTCCACTTGGCTCCCGTGCTCCGCCCCTGCTCCTTTACGCTTTTCCGTTTTTCCGATTTTCCGTTTTCCGCTCGCTTAGGTCAGAGTCGGCATTTGGAAAGGGGCGAGCTGAAATTATGTTTTTATGCTGGCTTGTGC
The DNA here is from genome assembly GCF_030179915.1 of Drosophila takahashii. Lineage (NCBI taxonomy): Eukaryota > Metazoa > Arthropoda > Insecta > Diptera > Drosophilidae > Drosophila > Drosophila takahashii. Next base: position 13,458,303 of record NC_091680.1, read on the forward strand.
GGTAAGCAATATTTGCTCAAGTATCCCTTACAGACTGGTGGACAGTAATCATCAAATGGGGCACACAATGTTGGAAAATTTCTGGTTTGGCTTTCAAGAAAACCAGAAGGGGCAAATTACGAGAAATACCACAACTTATTTAAAATTTAATTAGTTTCTTTAAATTCATTTAAATTTAGGTATTAAGGCAACATCAGAAGTATTTAAGGTTCGTATTTTGAATGATGTTAAAAAAGATAAAAAAACAAGAAAGGAAGCTAGCTTCGGCCAGCCGAAGCTTATATACCCTTGCAGATCATTCCTATTAATTAACAAATCGCAAAAATGTTCAATTTTCTAATATTTCTCATTAATTTTCCGATCGTTCCTATGGCAGCTATATGATATAGTCGTCCGATTTTGATTAAATTAAAATTGAAATTCGGAAATATTTAAAAAGAGTCATATCCTAGAGTAGAAAATAATACAATAAAATCCAAAGAAGCTAGAATTTATTTCCTATTACTTTTCCATTAATTTTCCGATCGTTCCTATGGCAGCTATATGATATAGTAGTCCGATTTTTTAAATAATTTATTCGAAATTCAAAAATATTTAAAGAATAACATCCCCAAAAGTAGAAGGTAATATTTCAAAAAACACCGAAGCTAGAATTTTTTAAAGTTTTTTTTCCGATTGTTCCTATGGGAGCTATAAGATATAGTTGTCCGATCCGGTCGGCTCCGACATATATACTACCTGCAATAGAAAGAAGACTTTTGCGAAAGTTTCGTCCCGATAGCTCAAAAACTGAGAGACTAGTTTGCGTAGAAACAGACAGACGGACAGACGGACAGACGGACAGACGGACGGACAGACGGACAGACGGACATGGCTAGATCGACTCGTCTTGTGATGCTGATCAAGAATATATATACTTTATGGGGTCGGAAACGTCTCCTTCACTGCGTTGCAAACTTCTGACTGAAATCATAATACCCTCTGCAAGGGTATAATAATTAAAAATATATATTAACATATAACTATTTTTGAACAATTTATTATTAACAATATCAAGTTCTTTAAAAAACATTAAGTAAAGGTTAGTAAAATACACCAAAAATGCCACTCAAATCCCTCAAAAACTAACCAATTAAAAACTGATTTCTATGCAAATAAATTGCCACCAAAAGAAAACAATGAAAACTCAAACGTCGCTCACATTTCCTGGAAATTGAATGCCCTTTTGCTAGCTGCCAAACATTTGTAGCAATTGTATACCGCTTTAGGATACGGAATGGAGTGCAGCACAAAGTCCAAAGTCCCGACGACTTTCCTTTAGTGGCAATAACATTTCCCTTGAAATTGGGAGAAAAAAACAGAATACAACAAATTGCTCTGCTGCTGCTGTTTGTTTCGTTTCTTTCACTGACTTGATGAAAGTTTATCCGCTCCATGGAGATGGCGAGCTGGCAGCCAAGAGGAGCAAGGATACAAGCGACCAACGGAAAAAAGTCGAATAATTGAACGCACTTCACGCAGATGTTGTCGGGATTCTTTTTTATGTCATTGCCGGCGGTGGCTGCCAGAAGGATATGTCCTGTGGCCTCCAGCGGAAATTATAATTTATATTTGGGTTTTCGCTCGGCCTCTGTGTACATTTTAATATTGCCACCTCCTGGTTGGAGGCCAGCTCCAGTCGGCTCCTTTTTTATTTTGATTAAAATGCATATTAAATATTTGGCAAGCAAACAGAAAGTAAAAACAACAGAAATGTATCAAATAAAATGATAAAAAAAAGTAGCAATACGCATAAAAAAAATAATATAAATAATTTCCTGCTGCCGTCTGAATTTATTTCCCGCTGCGGGTCTTGCTTCCTTCCGTCCTGGCGATAAACTACATACATACATTGAGCTACGACCTGACCCGAACTTGCTGCAAATCCTTGCAAGGGTATAAAAAATAAACAAACAATGAAAATGTTCCCCTGCTTTTTGGGTTTATTTACATGTGCGTAAAGGCTGATGGGATTGGGGATTGGGGACACAGGACCTACAGGAAGCTGTAAACGTTTTGATTTATATTGGAAATTGAGGTTCCTTTGACCGCCCCTTTTTTTGGGGCTTTGTTTCTTTAATCGATGTGTGATGAGGGGCCGCAATGTTTATTATAGATTAATGCAAAATAAATAATTGGCATGGCTGATTTATGGGATATATATTAAATTCTTTCCTTCAAACTCTATTTCCTTGTAGTCCGCGTTCAAATTGGATTTTTATATCCTCAATTTGAGCAACAATTTTGTTCTCTTTGACCAGCTCTCCTTTGGCCTGGCATAAAAAGCGAAACAACGAGCAGAAGTGAATAAAATACGTGCACACAATGCAAATGAAATAAGAGGAAAATATGAAAATTGGAGAATGCAGGAATGTAGAAAGGAGGAGGGAGAGGAAATTCCGTTTCATTTTACTGGAAATTACAGTGGGGAATGTGCCCGGCAAGACAAGACGACGTTGACATCCAATATCCTTATTGTTGGCCAGCGGAATTTATGGCTAACAAAGTCGTTAAGTAGGCTAAAGTGTGTGGCTTGCAGTGGATTCTCATTCTGCTACTGCCACTCGACGACTGCGACTGCAAGTGAGTGGAAAATGGGCAAGTCAGGGTCGGAGCATCGCAACTTGAAGCTAATGAGGTCATCAACGTCCCCTCCGGCCACAAAATCCCGGCCCGCATCCGCATCTACATCACCGTCGTGGTTGCGAAATTGAATTTTGAGTACTGCCAAAGTGCGGCCAGGTAGTCCCCTGATTGAGGTGTTTGATTAATGGGGACTGTTCCTGACCCCCTCCCCCTGTCGTGTCCAAAAGCCGGATCCGAAACTTGTTAGTTGGTCAGCCAGAGCCACTAGCGACTGGTAAGCTCGAGATCTGATTTCCATTCCCATTACAGGAGCAGAACTGCAGTCATGGTTGCAGCAAATTGGAGCAGTAGCTTTTGCATTCTCTAATTTCATTCGATTTTCTAGGCCGTCCTATCGGTTGTCTCATGCTAACATTTTTTACGACTTTAAGGTAGATTTTACTACACCCAAAAACACCGTTTAAGTATTAAGCAATGATTTAAAACGATTTCTCGTCCGGATGTTAAATTTAAAGTACGGATAAAACCTGGAAAATTCTTGATTTAAAGCCTACTGTAAATGTAATATCCGGACATGAAAACGGTCCTATGTATTATTAATTTCATACTAAATATTAAAAAGTGGTTTATAATATAATGTGGTTTATATTTCGTAGTTTCAGTTCTTTATTGATTATTGATGCAAATTTGATACTCAATAGTGAAGATATAGTGTAAACATTAGTTTCGTTTCAATAAGTTTTATTTTTACCCTTCCAATTTATTTTTCCCATATCTAATCTAGCTAATTACATTTTTGAGATAGTTCTCAGTAACTTGGCAATAATAAAAGATGCAATACTTTCCCCATCACTGGACCCACGATGGTCGAAAGTTTCGAGCTGCCTTCACCTAAAATTCTATTATTCTCTTGTTTATGGTTCGACTTTAAAGGCTGAGGCTGGGCCACTCGACCGAAAGACGCCAGAGGATCAGGATGTGGAGCAGGAAGGAACAGGAAGAGGATGGGCAAATAAATTGGTTTCTGGCATAAAGGCATAAAACCATTAGATGCCAACCTACACACACACACACACAGGAAGGGTGCTCCGGCCAGGCTCACAGCCGCAATTTGAATATGTGCGAATATTTATGTATAGCTGCCTCCATCTGAAAACCCTAACCCTAACCGTAAAAAGCAACGATAATGTCGTACCTTACTGGCTGTCGTCGCCAGGTGAGATCAAAGGGTTTGCCATTGTCCTCGATGGCGTAAAGTCGCCTGAAAGTTTATGAATTCGCTTAAAGTAAAATGTTAATTAAGCAAAAATCAATGAAATATATGCTAAGCACTTAAAATGTTAAAATCAGGAACCGTAAATAACAGTTATTTGTGATTTTTATTTTAAAAAGACTACTGTGATATTTGGTTTTAAACGTAAAAAATAACGTTCTTTTTACTCTTGTCCACAAAGTATATGCATTTCAACAAATCTGAAAGCAAATTAACTGTTATTTGTTTATGTCTATAAAGTGCATAAAAACCAGTTAAATTGTTGATTAAAACTTGTACAAATCTCAGTAGGCCTTTTAAAATAGAAATCACAAATAACTGTTATTTACGGTTCCTGATTTTAACATTTTAAGTGCTTAGCATATATTTCATTGATTTTTGCACGAGTAGACTCGTAAACAGCTCTGAGCTAGAGTTTGTTTGTTTGTTTGTGATCTACTAAACATGATCTATGATCTACTATACTTGCTTTTTTTCGATCAAACAAACAGCTCAACGTAAAAATGTGTGAGCTGAGCTACTTGATCCGAAAATTTCTATGAGCTGATTTACTCGAACTGTTTTTCTGAAATTTGAGTCAAAGGGCATTTCGAGTATACTCGTGCAGGGCTCTAATTTACAGTCCCTGGTTAAAATAAAATATATTAAAAACAAACGATTCATTTTTGAACATTTACTTTTACTTGAAATGAATCTTTTCATTTGTTTAATATTATTTTTTATGGCTTTAAATATTTTAAAATATTTCTTATAACCTTCTTGTACTATAAACTCAATTGTACCCTCTGGAAGCACATAAAAGGGCCATGTGCAAGTGAAATGATTGCGGGCAATCAAGTGGGACTTCGAGGGAGCCGTAAGAACGGCGTAAAACACTGGCTGCTAAAATATGTAACAAGCCGCAGAACAACAACCGCCTGCCAAATGGGTTAACACTCACTTTTCCTACCTTACTCCGTGCTTGAGGAGCATTCGGCGCTGCGCTTTTTATCATCTTTCTGGCCCGCCCAAAAGTCCCGCCGTCTTGGCCACAATTGGCATGTCGGTGTGTGGTGCGGTTGCAGCCTGCAGCCATGTGGGCCACAAAAATGCGGTAAAAAGATTACCAAAAGCGATCGTGCTGCAAGACGGCGAAAGGAGCAACGGTGAGGCAACAACCGCTGGTGGGTTGGAAACGACTTTGCCATGCTAACCAAATTGTTATCATTCAGTTTCATTGTGGTGCTACTGCTCCTGCAAGTGGAGAACTTTAAGGCTAGGGAGCTCTGGGTAATTTGCATTTGAATCAGAGAAATGGCTCAGTCTCGCCATTTCTTCAATTGGGTGTGCCTTAAACGTATAAGTCAAAGCAATCCTTGAATTAACTGTGCTGAAAAAAAATTACCAATTAGAAAATCAGGATAAATATGGATAAATATTGTGAACTTATTTTGGAGCTAAACCAAAATTAATTTTAACTAGTTAAGATAGGCTACTTTAAACGCAGATATGAAAATTGCGATTGTATTTTTCTGTGTATATCATATAACTGATTAAATTTCATGATTTATTAAACGTGTTTGCATAATCCGGTTAATACCGGAAAATTAATCAAATGTCTGTAATTGATTTGTTTGTTGTTGGCAATCGGATTAACCCAAAAATGTGCGACAATAAAATGCCATTCATCTAATAATTCGGTGGGCACAGCAAGGAATTTTAAAGGCAGCCCCGAATGATTTACACTTCACGGTTCAATGAACTGGCCCTAGTTTTGAGGTTGGCCGAGGGAAACTGGGGTTTCCGAAGTGACAAAATAGGAAAACCGTTTGCCCGAGACACTTCAAGTGTAAATTTGATGGCCTCGAGGCGTCCGTACAAGTGCAATCAATGATAAATCTCAGCGCAACAATGCGAATGGGAAAGTATATATATAGGCCAAGCCACACATAGGCAAACAATATATAAATCTATATAGGATGTGTGAGCGGCTCTATCGCCCTCGAATTTTATCGCTTTCGTTACTGGAAATCAATTGAATTGAAGCGTTCACAAAGGAGATTCGAATGGATACGTTTGCCGGGGCAATCTTGAGGAGCGGATATAGGAAGTGAAAGCTCCGGTTGTTGGGGCTGGCAAACACCCTACAATGGGGTCATTAGAACGCTTTAAGGAGAACATTTCTCCTCGTAGTCCCACTCCCGTTCAGATTATCGCCCGGCTGACAAATTGCCGGCCAGACAAGGACTTCTGATGCCGCCAAATCCCCAACGGAGCAGACTTTAATTCTCAATGAAGTCCAAGGGGAATAAAAAATCCTGAAAACCCAGAAACATAAAAGCGAAAATGTATTTCAATCTATTTGGCACAGTCTATAGGTGGCGACGGCTGGCCCGAAAAGATTTATGGCTCGCTCTCGTTAAATGCTCTGTCAGGAGACAACAAACAAAAAGGGTTTAACTGATGGCAGGGATATGGTTATTTTTACTGAAAAGGGCGAAAGCAACAGTTGAATTATTTACGCAAATTCAACATGGAAGTTTAAAGTGCAAGTCCTTGAGACTTGAGATTAGACTTTTTTTATATTTTTATATTGGTTCACTATGTGATCCAAATTCAGATACAAAGGCTGGATTTTCTAAAATCCTGTCATTTCGAATTAATTATAATGAATACAATAAGCTCGCTGGATAGAAGTGGACTACAAAATAAACCACTTTATCTTCCAAGTTGTCAAGGACCAGTGTTGCCATTTGCCGAACACGGAATCCCACGAATAATGTGTATGTGACAGGAATATAAATTCATATAACAGCAACTGTGAGTACAAATTCAGGAAGAGCCACGCCCATTGCCGCCGGTGGGCGGAAGTATAACGAGCCGGGAGTCCCCTTCTCCCCGTCCCCGAGAATGAGACTCTAATGTGACATTTATAAGTGCCGGGCGACGGATGGGCGACGTTGCATGTGCCACACTGACGAGCTACGAGAATTACAAAGTGCATTTTTCATCATTCTCCCAGAAGGGCGAACAACTTGCACAACTATTTTTGAGATACTCATATCATGTTCTTGCTTTGGCACTTGAGTATGCGAAATTTTGCGACATACTTTTAAAGTTCTTTGAGCGGCAAAGTGTTCTCCACACGAAGGCAGGGAAATCTAGATCTCACGAAAATTAGGCTCAGCCCCAGCAATATGTATTATGTTTAATAACTCAAGACTCCAAATAAAAAGTTTAGCCAATTACTTTATAATCTCATGCTTGAGAAAATCACTTACTTCTAGCAACTTTATCCATTTAATTACATTTTGTCATCACAACATAAGTGAATTGTAACATTTTGTTGAAGGTAAAAACAGTTATATTTCAAAAGGGAAGGTTCTGCCTTAGGACGTATAAGCCAAAGTGTCACTTTCGAATAATATAAAATAAAAAAACTGCTGCATATTATTGCCTTTCATCTTATTTATAACTAGTTTTTTCGACACAGACTGTAAAACAGATAAAATTTAATGTAAGTGATATAAATATGAATTATATATCTAAAAAAGCTTACTTTAAAAATTAATTAATATATTTACACTTATAAATATGCTTTTTATGATCTATTTATCTACTATTAAAGCTGGCAGGTCTTCTGTGATTTCCTTTGCTCCAGCTTTTCTTAGTTTAATGGCATCGCCCAGAATCTCTGTATTCACATTACCCATGGCAATTCGAAGAAGTTTTAGATTTTTACAGTTTGCAATGATTGGCAGCAGCGAATTGGAAATATCCAGAGGGCAGGACATCGAGAGACATAGTTCCTCCAGATTTTCGAGACTGGCCAGCATTTCCACGCACTCTGTCGTTGAGAAAAAACATTTAAAGTGCTTCAGGCTCTGGATTCGAACCACCTGGCAGGTCTCCTGAAGAGTGAGGCTTCCCCCGTCTATGGACAGGTGTGTCAATTGCGATTTGACCGCCAGAGCCGAAAGAAGTGGCTCAAAGGAGCCGCTTCTGCGAATTCCGAAGTAAGAGAGTTCCTTGAGCTTGGGAAGCATGGCAAGTGGCAGATATTCAGCAGAATTCGACGACATGCCGAACTTGAGAACCTCCAGGTTTTTACAATGCGGCACTATATCTCTCAAGTTCTTCTGAACACAGGCATAGCCGAGATGAAGGCTGCTCAGATTGCCATTGGATTTGCAGGACTTCACGAGAGTTGCAAGTGGAATTTTTGGTACGAGGATCTGCAGATCTTCGAGGTGCCGCAGTTGACTCAGGCGATCCAGGCTACAGTCTGTAAGAAATGAGAAGTATTAGTTATAAAGAAGTTTCAGTTTTATAATTAATTTTTTCTTACCATCTATAGCATGAATTTCCAATCTCTTCAGTTTCAGTAAATGTCTTATGGCATTTAGGATTTGATCGAAGGGTTTTACAATGGGTGTGATCAGAAAATACATCTGTTTCACCACCAATTGCTCCAACGAAATCATGCCAGTCAAAGTCTGACACAGAATAGCAAAGCAGTTTTCAGGCGCTATACATCCATAGTTCCGAAAGCATCTGGCCGTATTGAAGTGATCCAAATCGATGGTCAAGGAAGTTACCAATTCCCGGCAGGTGCAGAATTGTATCAGATCTATCCGCGAACTGTCTTTATCGAGGGTATATTCGCTGTATTTACTGCCGCACTGATTGACAAAAAACTGACGAAATCTTTGGCACACTTGGGCGAAAGTAATGCGATCTTCAGTGGGTAAATACTCAAATATATAGTATAGGCAGTCATCGTGGAGCTGTTCGATATTTGTGGCACTCATTTTCGAAGCGTTCGGAATAAAACTGAAATTAAAATCCCCCTTTTAATCGTACGCCTCCACAAGACACGTCGGAACTTTTAGTTATGAGTAAGATTGTGTTATTTCCCTCAGATTAGATACGTACTCGTCAGCAATTGGCTGGAAAGCCAGTTTGCCGGGTATACTTAAACTTGACCTGGGGCAATATGTGCATTGTTGAAGGCAGTGAAAGCTGCGTCAGCTGATTTGCAAGTTTTGAGCTTTGTGCTTATTGGCGCCATCAAGCGGTTAGATCGGTTAGCTCGAATAAGCTTAATAAATTGATTATTTTAGCATTCCAGTTCTTAAAGTCTTTTTGAAAAGATTATTCAACAAAAAATGTTTAATTTATAAAAATTTTGCAGTATTTTCGGATTAATTTGGTACAGAAAATATAGCACACACAAAATGTGTTTTCAATCTAGATCATCACTTTAAGAATTTATCTTAACTCCTATCTCCTGCCCTAGAGTTCACCTTCTTGTCTAGATTTTGCGATTTTTTCGTTTTTTTGTAGGATGAAGCCGTTGACTGTCGGTCTTGGGTGGTTGAATGGCCAGGATGTGGAGACTGGATCGCAGGTGAGAACTTTTCACCATTTCTTGGCCGGCTATGCGTTTCATGGCGATGTAGTTTCCGCAAAGTTTCGGTAGAAATATCTCCGATTCGAGGGGTGGGCACTCGACGAGCACCAAGCTGCCGTTTGAGATTAGCTTGAGGGAAAACTGCCGGCAGCTGGATTCTTCTTCCGCGGCTCTCGTGAATGGACCCCCGTCGATTGAAGCATCCCAGGGGGCCAGACCATCCGTCGCCGTCGTCACTCGCCGCCGAATCTGAGGGCGCTGGATGATCTGACCTTGACCCTGGGTTGCTTCCTCGCAAAATCCGTGTTTTCGAATCGGCCGACGACTACGTATAATGTTCTCCAGAACGATGCCAGTCTGGTGCATCTCGGGTAGAAAGATCTCCGACTCGTGACCCGGGGCCTCCACGAGAACCACGCATTTGTCGGACAGCAGTTGAATGTGGAAGTTTGTCATGGCTTTGCAAGAATTATCAGAATAAACATACGGGTTAACCGAAATTTCGGACTACAAAATTAAATTGTTTAGTTAGTATTTAGAAGTTTTATTTGAATTGTTTTTCTAGGAAGCAACTGAGCACTCCCTAAATCGAATATCAAAACAGAGTTCGAATTTATACTTATTTATAGCAATGTTATTCTTTATATTCGCAAACTTTGAATTTTTCAATATGTCCTTAAGGTAAGCCAGTTGAACGAGAACAATGATTATTTGGGTATCAGAATCGATCACAATATTCGATTCTAAGTCTTTTGGAGTAACCGATTCGTTAGGATCCATAACTTGCCATAGATCATCTTCAATATTAAGCTCGACCTTCACTTCAAGCTCCCTTAGCTCTCTGATTTTGGTCAAGAGTTGTATATTATGAACAATAGAGGGAATCTGTGACAGCAAGGAACCCAGCAAAGAAATAGCTGCTATTTTTGCAATTCGCTCAGGACTATTTATATTTGTAATCCTGGAAAGGCTTTGTTTAAGCTTTTCTTTTTCGAGCAATATTGGGCTTAGTCCATTTTTGAAACAAGAATGCCACTCATTCAACTTAATAATAATGTTTTTGTCCATTTCTTTTTTGATAAAAAGTCCGATATTACCCATACTGTTCAAAATATCAAAGCTGTAAAAGTGTAGGATGCTGTGCCCCTTTGGCTCCATTCCCAAGCTTAAGGGAAGAATATTCGGCAAATCAATTGGACTAAGAGATGCTGATGACCGAGTGGGCTTTAGTTCGCAGCTTATTCTGTCAATAGAGCATACTTTTGATAGTTCCTCGATTTCTTCCGATCCAAGCTTTGCTTCCTGGATTCTAAGTGCTAGTGAATCGTTTGAACGATTCACCACCATTGATCTAAACAGCGCCCTGAGTGAACCCTCTTCCGGGTAGCCGAAAATGTCAAATGTCTTTAGTTTCGGCAATTTGGCCAGTGGTGCGTATTCGCTGGCATTCGTTTCCGGTTTCATTTGAATGGTCAACATTTCTAGATTGCTGCAGTATGGTGTAATATCCGCCAAATTGCCGTACATATTTGTGCTATGGAATGCAAGTTCGATAAGATTTGGATTCGATTTTACACATTCCATCAGATCATAGGCACTCATTGCCACATACAGGCTAAGACTCCGCAGGTTGTGAAAATGTTCCAGATTTCCTGCCGAGTAACCTATATTCAAAAAAAAAAGTTTTCACTTACATAAAAATATTATAAACAAACTAGCGATATAATTACTTGGCATTTGAAGGACTAGAGTTGTAAGTCCTCTCTTTTTTTTTAGAATTCTCATGGTGTTTTCAAATATTTCCATATGATCTGGACAGTAGAATTGTAAAGGAGGATTGTATTTCAGGAAGCATTGAGTAAGTCTCGAATTATCTTCGAGAAGTATGAAAACAGTATCCCAGAATGCTACCTTTTCAGATGAAGAGCAATTTTTTTGACTAATGTAGATTTCATAAAAGTTTACTGATATGATGGGAGTTCTCCATGAATTAAATTGCTCGACATTAAGTCGCAAGTATGGGTTTTTAATCCAGGTCCTAAAGTATGAATGGATATTATCAGCAGTATTAGCAAACAAAATCAAGTCCCTATATCGAACTATGTCTGGAATTACTCTTTTTTCTTTATCACAATTTTTTTTTATATGCCAAAAAATTAAAAATAGGCAATATTGGTTCAAATTAATAACACTATGCAGCATCAAAAATAAACCTCGATGAATGCTATATTTTTGGATTCGTTACGAATTCCCAAGTTCAACTGCGTTTTCCAAAGAGTTCCCTGACGCAAGGATTCTTAGCAAAAGGACCTCAAAGTTTGAAAAATGCTGAAATTGACCAACTTTGCGGAGCTCTCAGAGACAAATGGATGCATGGCTTGGTTCGAAGTTAAAGTTTTTTAAAAGATACACCCTTTATCTTTCGAACCCCATACATAAAATAATTTTAGGATTTTTTTAAGGCAGAAATAAATTCCAAATAACAACTGAAAAACATACAGTTGCGGTCAAAATAGTAGCAGTGTTGCCGCCTTGTGTTTTTAAAAGTTTGATGTTGTAATTTTTTCTTATCCAATTAGTTTAATAGTAAAATTATAATCAATACAATATTACCAGGAAAAGATCAATTACAACAACAAACTTTTAAATACACAGGGCGGCAACACTACTACCATTTTGACCGCAGCTGTATACTTTTATGTTTTTTGACTATGTTTTCTAGAATTTGTTTCTGCCTTAAAAAAATCTTAAAAATTTTTTAAGTATGGGGTTTAAAAGATAAAGGGTGTATCTTTTAAAAACTTTAACATCGAATCAAACCATGCATCCATTTGCCTCTGAGAGCTCCGCAAAGTTGGCCAATTTCAGCATTTTTCGAACTTTGAGGTCCTTTTGCTAAGAATCCTTGCGTCGGGGAACTTTTGGAAAACGCAGTTTAACTTGGGAATTCGTAACGAATCCAAAAATATAGCATCCATCGAGGTAAATTTAAAAAGCACTAAAAATGCTGCACAGTGTAATAGAAGTGTTAGTAATTTTTGAAATTTGTATTTCTTTTTTGGCCAGTGGTGCGTGCTTGCAGGCATCCGTTTCCGGTTTCTTTTGAGTCAACGTTTCTAGATTTCGGCAGTTTGGTGTAGTATCTGCCAGTCTGCCGTACATATCTTTGCTTGTACATGCAAGTTCGATGAGGTTTGAATTCGATTTGAGACATTCCATCGCATCATAGGCACTTGTTGGCGCGTGAAGGCTAAGACTCTGCAAGTTGTGAACAATTTCCAGATTTCCCGCCGAATAACCTATGTAAAAAAAAAAGCGTTTACTTACATGCATATGTTAAAAACAAACTCTCCATATATTTACTTGGCATTTGAGGGACTAGATTTGTTTGGCATTTCTTTTCATTTAGAATTCGCATGGTACGTTCAAATATTTCCTTATGATCTGGACAGTAGAATTGTAAGTCAGGAGGATTGTAATTCAGGAAGCATTGCGTAAGTCTCGGGTTCTCTTCGAGAGCTATGAAAAGTATATACAAGAATGCTTCCTTTTCAACTAAGGTGCACTTCTTCTGACTAGTGTAGAGTTCATAAAAGTTAAGCGATATGATTCGACAGGTGGAATAAATCGAATAGATCGAATACATTTTTTCGACTTTAAGTCTTATGTACAGGCTATAATTCCAGTTTCTAAACTGTGAATGCAAATTATCATGACTAATAGCAAACCAAATTAAATCCTTATATCGAACCATGTCTGGAATTCCTCTTATATCATTTTCACAATTTTTTTTTATTTGCTCAAAAATTGAATATAGGCAATCGTCGTTTAAATCAATAATAGATATGTTAGTCATTTTGATAGTTTGTATTTTTTTTTCCGAACCGCGTGAATTTATAAAAGTTTTCCAATGGAGGTTTTGTTGAAACTGTTTTTGCAAATCAATAATCTTTTCTTTGCTCAACGTATTATCAGGTCAAATAATCAGCTACGATTAGATAAGATTATAAATACATTGAAAAGAATTGTGTTGTAATTTAAAATAAAATCTTTATTATTATTAATTGAAATAATTAACTGTCATGGGTAAGATTTTATTTTAAAATTTGTAGGTTACATTTATATACCAAATTTTATTTGCGCAACTGTGTGTATTTCAAGTTATTTTTTACAGGCAGAGAGAGAGGGACACCCTTGTCCAGGTGTGCAGACCCAAACCATTATAAAAAGCTTATAATTGAATTTTTATACCCGTTACTCGTAGAGTAAAAGGGTATATTAGATTCGTGCAAAAGTATGTAACAGGTAGAAGGAAGCGTTTCCGACCCTATAAACTATATATATTCTTGATCAGGATCACTAGCCGAGTCGATCTAGCCATGTCCGTCTGTCCGTCTGTCCGTCTGTCCGTCTGTCCGTCTGTCCGTCTGTCTGTCCGTCTGTCTGTCTGTATGAACGCTGAGATCTCGGAAACTATAAAAGCTAGAAGATTGACATTTTGCATGCAGATTCTAGGAGTTCCTACGCAGCGCAAGTTTGTTTCAAAAGGGTGCCACGCCCCCTCTAACGCCCACAATCGCTTATATACGATTTTAAAAATTTCAATATTTCGGAAAAGTAAAAATGCAGTTTTATTGTGTTTATCAATACCTATCGAAATGTAGAAGAAAGTTTTTAAATCGGACCATTCGTTAAAAAGTTACGGCGGATCAAAGTTTAACCCACGAGTTAAGCCAATTATCTCCTTCGCTCTCCCTTTAGCTGAGTAACGGGTATCTGATAGTCGGGGCACTCGACTATAGCGTTCTCTCTTGTTTATAATGTGCTGGTTGAACGACTTACCTTCAGGAACCGCGGTTGCCGTGTCCTTGCACACATCCTGGGCCCGCCTTTTTTTTACCAAGCTTTGGTCATAAAATGCCAGCACTAAAGGAGCTTGGGCTGGACCATTTAATAGTTGGGACCATAAATTCGCCTGCTCTGTTACACAATTAGGGGAAATGTTCGGGCTATTGGTTTCTGGTACATCGCTGATAGCTGGTTCGAGGTCTTCGCCTTTGTCTTGTCTTTTTATTGGTCTTACTTTCAGGCAAGTTGACGCAAATTGAGACCATTAAATCCGGCTGGTTAAATGAAAGGAAATGAGTAATCTAACCGTAGATAGGTAGGTTTATTTTACTGACTATGTATAACCCATTGAGGTTGTATGAATATTGCATTCTTGTTTTTGATGTGCTCGTTAGCAGATTGGTTTCGTGTTTCTGACATGATTTTGATTTTTACTTACCCACAAGGATGGATGTCAGTTTGCGCTTCAATGATCTGTCAGCGCTTGTCCCCTGTCCAAAAATGTGTGTAATTTAATCAGACGGAGGGCCAAGAAATAAAGTAGGCCTAATGTGCGAAAAGATGACAGGCAATGTGTTGTTAGTCCCTGCCGCAGGCCAAGACCCCTGATATTGTATTATGTTTTATCCCACTTTCATCCGTTTGTCTTGTCTCTGATGGGCGAATGAGAATACGACATTTGCATAAGTAAGAAAGTGTGAAAGTGGCACTGGGCTCCTAACCCTGTGAGTGTTTTTTGTTTTTCTGAAAAGCCGTTTTTGCGCTTTTTGACAAATGACTTAAAGCCTTTGGGGCCAGCCAACGGGCTATGAAAAGGGTTCAAGTAATTTGTTGAGACTCTTGAATATTGAATGCGAATGTGGACCACGTGCAGGGACACAGCCGAATAAAAATGAAATATATTTTTGGCGAGCCAGCAAGCAAGCTGAAAAGAAATTGCGTTAACCGCCATGACACCAAATGCTTTATGTTCAAATATGGTGAGATAAAACACTTTATGGAATTTGGGCATTACGTAACACCATAAGATGTCCCATCAACATTTCATAAGCCATTTAATTTCCAATGACCTAGTGGGCTTTTTTTTGCCAAGAAGGATACAAAACTTAAGTAACTATATTTTTCCTAAAGAATGTTCTGTTTTATTTCAATGTTTATTTTTGTGAGAGAAAAATAAAAATTAAATTACTTAAGGAGGGAAATAAATAATAATTTTATGTGATATAGGTGGGAATCAAATAGATATTTTTGAATTTAATAAATGAATTAAATAAAAAACACTTTTGGGTTTTTCCCAAAGAAATTGTTCTTTATCCTACCACTTTAAATGTGGGCAGTACAGATGGTCAGAAAACGCTTAACCCGAATGAACGCACATCTGCCTTTCATGTGCGTGATGAAAATCCCCCAAATATGAGTTCAGATTGGCTTGCTCGTAATGCTTGTGCCCGAGCCGGGTTCCATCTCGGTTTTATTGCACCAACTTGCGGGGATGTGGAGGTGGATGTGGAGGTCCGCCCAAGAAAGCGGCGACGGAGGAGGTGGGCGTTTAATCCGGAAACTTATTTATGTATGCCTTTCCGGTCGTTTCCTTGCCCGACGCATTTCTCGCATGTGTAAGTTCGTTTATTGTCGCACAGACAATCGCACAAACAAGAGTGTTTGGCCGTGGGTGGGTGTATTCCATTCTTATGACACGCCCGCGCACACTTTCACTTTACATAAGCTCCGTGGCCGGGGGTCCTTTGAAGGACCGAAGCCGACGCGTCTGTGTGCGTGTGCTTGTGTTGACAACACTTGATAATTCCTTGCATACACGCACTTTGACTGCAAGACACTATTATCCAATGCCATCGCATATACACATGTATCCACAAGATACTCTACTTCCATTTATGTGCGCATTCTGCCCCTGGGCAACTCAAAGTTTCTTGTCTGCGGCTTTGAATTATTTAAAATTATTTTCCCGCCCCAATCTTCTTACGGGGGGTGCTGTATGATATATATTCATGGCAGGCGCAGATCGATGCGAATTATGCGAAATATAATATTTGTCTTGGTCTATAAATTTTGATTTACAATATGGCTTGCGGGCTCTCGTTTAGCTTTTAATCGTGCTTCGGGTTAAGTGAGTCGAAATTATGGCATTTTGGGTCGGCCATGACATTGATTTGCGATTCTTATCTGACACTCGGAAGACTTTAAATCCTAGGAATGTTTTATTAAATCTCTGCTTACGCAGTAAGATGGTTATATTAAAGAAATATATCTGTCAAGTTTTTGACTCACCTATTAACTATAGTAGTTTTAAAAAATCAAAAATAATAGTTCTAAACCCGTATAAATATTTATTATTTTCTAAACAAAAATATTTATACTAAATGAATGTGTAAAAATTCTTAATCACTGACTATTACATTTAAAAATTAAATACTGATATTTACTTTATTTTATATTTTAATTAAATGTATACATTTACTTCTTTATATATAAAGAAGTATAACATTTTATCGAGGGGACATTCATATCCTTTTGGCCAGTGACATTGAGTCGTCGATTGCTTTGGTTTTTCTCAATTCGGTGCCTCGACCTCCTGCTGGGTTAATTTAATTAACGTGCAACGCAAAGAAATTACTTGCCGCTGCTCGATGAAAAGTTTTACAGTTGCGGCTGGCGGAGACCTTCGCGGAAAAGCCGTGCGAAAAGGAAAATGCCTGGCAGTCAGGCCATAGATCAAAGCACGCCTGCTGAGCACGGCTTTTCCGCTCTTTCCTTCTTGTATTTGTATAGGTGTTTCCTATGCGTGTGGGCTGTCAGCAGGTGTGCGAGTGTGTGCTTGTGTGTGTGCTGAGCCTTCTCGCTGCTATATAAAGTAGGTCAGTAGTAGAGCCGTGCCAATAAAAGTTAATGCTTCCAGGTGAGAGCTCGTGTGTGTGGGATGTGTGCGTCCTGGCCTGTTGATATTTTTTAATATTTATAGAATTTTAAAATGCCTGTTAAGAGTAGGTATTAAACATTTAAATTCGAAAACCAGCTGTAACCGTTTTTCAGCACGCTTTAAGTGACTTGTTTCAACACTATTTATTGCAAGCAATAAAAATAAAATATGACTTTGGAAGTTCCACTTGTGCGACTTACAAAAGTTCATCATATTACTTTTTTACTTTATTAACTATTTCTCCATTTTTAACCACAGTGTACGCTATCTTTATTGTGGTAAAGATAGGGTCTGTAAAATTGTCTATGATTAATTTTTCTTATCGTGCTGAGGCAAAAAAATTATTTGCCATTGCAATATTACTTTTTCATATGCAGTTTTTAGAACTTATCTATTCCAAGAAAAGTAGTTGTTCAGAATGGTTGACACTAAAATTTTTCAACTCGACGATTATTGTCTTGAGATCATTTTGCAGTATGTGGACATTAAAGGAAGAATCAGTTTCGCGCACACCTGCCAAAGATTTCGAGATGTTTTTCTGGTCTGATCGCGACGTGAATATGCGAATTTTTCTATTACTGGTTTTGTTAATCCCCTGGAGCTAACGCTACTAAGCATTATTCCAAAAAGTGTAAGAACGCTAAATTTGTTTGCAGATGATCTGGTGGATTCATTTAACGATAATTACTCAAAGAAGAAAAGCCTTAATGTCATTTCGAAATTCTGCAAGCTTATCCAGAATATGGAACATCTAGAGTATGTAAAGTTAGTGCAGATACATCCTCACCCCATCATTAAACTTTTACTAAGAGCCCTGCAAGATTTACCGAATTTGAAGCAGCTTTCTATATGTGCACCGAGTGAGTTTTATAACAATGATGTACCCATACTTTTTATCCAATTTATTTCTTTTTTATGTAAAGGTCGAGAAAGCTTTGGAAAATTTAATCGGTTAGAGGTTATTTCCATAGATGTGGAAATCTCTCCGAGGGATTTACTGCAATACTGCCGATCTCTAACTAGATTGAGAACGCTTATTCTTTCTGAACAAGTGAGCAGCTCCAATCTTAGGGAAATATTAGAGCTTTTGCCAGACTTACAAGAACTGAGCTTCTACGTGGATCGCTTGAATAAATCGAAAAAGTCCCTGACAATCGTTTTGGATTACCTGGCCAGAAAAAGAGCACTGCAAGTGCTTAGAATCAAGGGACCAATCGTTGCTGAACATGAAGCCAAATCTCTGGTCAATATTAAATCACTTAAGGCCCTGGATTGCAGCTTTGATGACCCCGATTTGGTGAAATATCTTTCTGCGCTCACCACTTTGCAGATCCTCAGAATTATGTTCCTCCACCCCATCAATATATCTTCGCATTATCTAGAAGTGATTCGACAGTGCAAAGATCTGCGGTTTTTACGCATCTTTGACTACAACATTACTCCTGACTTTGTTTGGAAAGCTTCTAAAGTACTGGAAGATATCAAGTCCAAAAATAATTTAGAACTCCTTATCCACAGCCGACATAACTCAATTTCGTTGGAGGAGTTCAAGTCGAAGGCCTTGGGCAGCACTAATCTGTTCTTCAGTCCATTAACCATGAAATGGTAGGAAATAATAAGGTCCAATTTTTATTTTCTAAAGCGTTGCTTAAGCTGAATCACACAAATTATTATTTTTATAAAATATTTCTGGATAAGCTTATCGACTTGCTTTTTCTCAACCTAAAAATGGGCTACCTACACCGAAAAACAAAAAAAAAATCTTAAAAGAAAATGGTTTATTTATATTTTGCCCACCCATTTGTATAAAAGACCCTGCGGGGTTCGAAGCCGAAAAAAGTTAAAAGTAAAACCGTTTTTGGGGGTGGAGTGGCATTTCCAATTATGCGAAACTCCGAACTGTTAATGAAATGTGTCAGAAACAATTTGGCATAATTTTTCACTTAAAGCTAAAAACAATTTATAATTAGAAAAGGCTCTTAGAATGGGAGAACAAGGACAAGAGCGAAATGATGGCACCTGTTGGGCAATCTGCGAAGTCGCAGACTTTTCTCTCGTTTTGCAGTGACAGTAAGCAGGGCGCAAGACAAACAAACAGTGATTGCGGACAGACGGGGACAGACGGACGGGGAAAACAAAATGGCAACTGTCGGAGACGGAAGTACGTCAAGAGTGGCGGAAGTGGGCTGCAGAGAGAAGAAAAAGTTAGCGGACAGGAAGCGGCCATTGTGTCCCGGCGGAGAAGATAGGGATGGCGGCGGAAATTATTGTTTCTATTTTAGATTTTGCTGACTGTTTGTCGGTTAAACTTTTCCATTTATCAAAGAATCTGCCTCATTCTGGTTTTTCTATGTATTACAAAAGCCTATCTTTTATAACCAATTCAAGTTATTAATTCCATTATCGTTTAGAAGGTTTTCTGAGTACAGCTATAAAATATTTAGTTTTTACCAAGATAGGGAAAAGTTTTATACAGCATTTACTCAAATCGATTAAGATTGAACCAGTTTGATTTAAGGAATAAAATCGGTATTTCCCTATAGCGAAATAAAAAAAATATCAATTTACTTGAGATGCCAAAAAGAGTGCAAAATAAAACAAGGGAGAAAAAAAAGGAATAGCCAAATAGCTCGACTATCAGATACCCATTACTCAGTTGTGCGAGGGAGATGGTGATATGAGTGATAATGAATGGTCCAATTTCAAAAATGTTTTTTACATTATGATATACTCTATAAGTAACGGTTATAATTAGTAAAACACGTTTTAATATTAAATAACTTTTTTTTATATTTAGGTACTCGTTTTTGATCGACCAGTGTAATTAACTTGTTCCACAAGTGTATGAAATTGATTGCCTTGTTCTTGCCGTCATTGAGAACTTGAGAATGTAATTGCATTGTTTGACAAAGGCCCAAACAAAACCGTGTGACCTTTTCACTGTTTACAGTCTTAGCTTGCATTGCCCTCGGGCAGAAGTTCACAAGTTTTTGGCAAAATCCTTTGGCTTGTTGACACTTGAACTGGCTTGACATGGTGCACTGCTCTATCCGACTATTTCGTAATTGAATATTTCGAAACATTTTAAAATGTCGTGCAAATTTTCGATGCCAAGATGCAGAACTTGGTGAAGTGTTTCAATTAAAACTTGCTCAACTTGTTGACATTTATCGAACACAAAGCCATCAGTGTCGCATCCTGTTCTGACTAGGGTTTTTGTCAAGCCCTAAATGCCCTCCTCCCACATCCTGTCCGCCCGCATATCCTATATCCTGGGGCCTCCTTGGCATGATGGTAGTTCTTAATGTCAGATCCATTCCTGTGATATTTGCCAAGGAAGTGCATTTGCCAAAGAACATTTCACAGCAATAACCAGAAACAGAGCTCTGCAATCAATGAGTGACATTCATCTACTGACTTTTGGGAGTTGGTGGTTGGCAAAATGGAGTTAGAAGTCATTTGCGTTATACCAAGAGTTTTCTAGTCACAAAAAGTTTGTACCCTTTCTGTTTATTGAATATTGGCAAACTATTATCCTTCGTTTTAATGCAATTTACCATATTATAAAACCATTTATTTAAATTGTCTTTTTAAATTGTGATTTTTTTGCGGCTTTAATTACCATACTATTTATTACTTTTTTGCGCCTGTTTAGAAAGCTTTTTTTTTTCAACTAAAAATAGCTTTACTACTTAAAAAGTCATTGCGTATGCTGAATTGGTATGCATTTTAATGACTGCAAATGGGAAAAAATACATTAATGTTTGTCTCTCATTAACTCAATGGCCTTGTCCATCGATGCATTTAACAGCTGTTGTACGATTAATTGACCCATATCGAGGCGGAGAGAAATTAATTCTCGAATGCTTTTAAACCAGCGACATTGCCCGGATTAATGTCAGGGGCCAAAGTCTGAAATTTATGTGGCACGCAATATGTTTGACAGACTTGCGTCGGCGAATTTCTCGGGGCTCTGAGATTTTGTCATACGCGTGCAAAGTGATTGCGTTTTGTTGCCGGCAAAATACACATAAATAATCCAATTAATTGACAACGGAGCGACACGAGGCATCCTTCTGGGACCCCGAATAATTGGTTTACTGCTAAAGGCCCTACACTCCACTCCACTCCACTCACACTCAAAGTGGCGGTTTGAAGTTTCCGACACTGTTCCAGGTGTATTCGACGGACCCCGCACAAAATGGCTAATTGGTTGCACAGAAAGGTACATAATTGGCAGGGCGGGTAACGGGCCAATCGGACCCGGAGGTTCCGAAGCGAACGGTTTAATTGAATCTGCCCAGAAGGGTTCTCGTTCTTTGTAACAAATCAACCGTCGCCAGGGAACGGAAAGTATAGGGTTTCCCATCTACGGCTAAGCAGTAATGAGAGTTTCACAAGTGTATCTAACCGGTTTTAAACTCGAAAATAAATATTTAAGGGTGCTAAGCTCGTGAATAACCACCAAGGCCTACTATTGACCCACTTAATTGATTGCAACATAGTTTCAAAGCATCAAAAAAAGCTATAAGCCATTTGTGTCATTTAATCAGCAAAAAGTTAATAAACAAAAATCCTCGTTGGTAAGCTTATGTTAATGAAAGCAAACAGAGCTGAAAAATATGGGACCGTTCACTCATTTTTTTCAATTCCAATTAAATAATTAAAACCAAATAAAGTTCACTTGCCGACTTTAACGGATGAATTGAGGCCCAAAGTCAGCGAACCGATAAATGCGAGTTCATAATTCTTCGCAATGCATTTTGTAATTAAGTGCACAAATATTTATGCCTGGCTTGAGGGATGATATTTTTTCGCATTAAATACATAATTAGCGCTGCTCTTTTGTATAATGTATTTTAATAAACTTTCGACGTATGCCTTAAATAAATATCGGACAATGCATTGACCCCGGCATCCTTGATTAAAATAAATGTACATCTGGCTTTCGAGAGCGCGAGAGCCGTAAAAGCAGATATATATTTGAATGTATTTTATAGGCCACGGCCTGGGCTTTATAGTGTGCTTTTTGCATCAATATAAATATATTCCTGCAGTTTTTTTCGCCCGCCACTCTTATCGCTGTGTGTGAATGGAAAACCCGCACCCGAAATGTGAGAATTCATTCAATTGCAATTGCAAATTTGTGTCACTGAACTGTGAAACAATAAAGATTATCCGGGCCGGAGATGAGAATGCGATGTATGACCGGGTTTCGGTTACCAATTTAAATATCAGTCGGCCTGACTTACCAGGGAAGAAAGGCGAATCGGATTTATCTTCCGTCAAGAGAAGGTCTCAGGATTTTTTGAGGCTAATGAGAATGATAATAACCTTCGTTCGGGTGAAAAGTACAAGGAATTGTGGTGTTCAAAAAATATGCAACACAAAATTTGTTGTGAAATCCCCTCCCACAACCAAATCCAAATCCAACTGATACAAATAAAACAAATACGTGTATATTTAATGCCGGACCTAAATTAATCGCAAACGAAAAAGCCACAAGAATCTGGTTTCACAGACGAGTGCCTGGGCATCCGATGACATTGTCTGATTAAGAGTGGATGCAAGTGACCCGGCTGATTGGAAAGTTCTTTGTGCTTTCTGGGCCATTGTTTGCCTTAACCTGGGCTGAGGTCCGCACTAGGATTGGCTTTCGAGCCGTTGCGATTGGCCAAGTTGTGTCTGGATTGGCTATTTGCATGGCACTCAACTACTTTGCAGATATGCTCGCCCTCTGTCTATATGTCGGCATATTTAATTAGCAGCAGTCTCACAAAATTGCCCGACAGCTGACAAATTATGCCAGTGTGGCTGCGTCTGTCCCTGTGTCCTCGTGTCCTGACAGGACGACAGGAGTCGGCCACTAATGCACTCGGCCTAAATAATTTAGCATTCATTGTCTCTTTCCAGCGATGGCGCTCAGCTTGTGTGTTTTCAACGAGTTTTCAGTGCGTAAATAAAACAGGGCCGCTCTGCTCGGCTGCTTAGTTTGCACATTGCCACTCGCATCACACACTGCGTATACGCAATTTGCATTGCATTCGAGAATGCCCCAGGCACTTTCAACACCGCAACACACAGGCGCACACAGCTGTTGTCTATTAAACGTCAATTCCAATTTGTATCTGGCTTAAAAATTGCAATTGCAAAACCTTGCCAATCACTGCCCCCAAAAATCCCTAAATACTACAAATATTTTACTATTTCCACTCTCCACTTGCTCATTTCATTTGATTTTGGGAAAATGAAAGGACCCAAAAGTCCCACGTCCCACATGGCCAGCATTCGATTTCCCAAGTGTCATTATTTAATTATAACTTAAGCCGCAGTTCAGCTGACATGAAATTCCGCTCAATTGCATTTCCCGAAAATAAACACCTGTCATTCGGGTGAGTGGATGGAAGGGGCAGGGGAAGGGGGATGGGAAAGTGCAGCCCTTCTGCAGGCAAGGAAAGCGAATTATTTCCAGCAAGCGACAAGCTTGTTGAATTTAATCAAAATGCAAACTTACTTGTAAAGTAAATACTTGTCTTTTTCCGGTGCGACAGGAAAATGTCTGCGATTGCATGTGTATGTGTTTAATTTATTTAATTTCGTCCGTATGAACTGCAATCCAATAATGTTGTCGGCAGGTGCAAATTGAATTTATTTAATTGTCGTTATGGCCGGGCTAAGTTGGTTCTCAAGAAAATTTATGGCACTTTCCAGTTAGACAAAGGAATTTTGAAATGATTTATTTCGAACATGAACTCGTAAATAAAATCATATAAAAGTCCCTAAATTCTCTTTATTTGTTCAATCAAGCAAATATTCATTTTCAATATATTTAGTTGTCAGCTTCATAAGCTCAAACTGCCTGGTAATAAGTTTGATCTGCAATTAAATAATAAGATTTTTTCTTAAGTAGTAGCTTGGTTTTTTGGATCTTCAAGAACCAACCTGTTTTTCTTTTAAATTCGGCGCAGTTGCCATCTGAAATCGAAGAATTTTATAAGGGGTCTCTACGTTTGTTAGCATACTTACCTCGTTCAGTGTTTTATAAGGCTGGCATTTTAAGCATATGATAATATCTATTTCTTCCTGCCTGTATTTCACCACTGCATTCTGAAGGCTTGCAAAAAACTTTTTTGTTATTCCGTTGACGGGAACTTTTATTTGAAAAGAGTTTAGCTTGCGACAGTTCTTGAGAAGCGGTTCCAGGCACTTCGGAAAGTATACATCCTTGGGATGGTGCTCCGATAAAATTACCAAATCTTCCAGATCTTTCAGCTCAGCGAGGGGCAGGATGTAAATAAATTTTTGAAGCCCACATGTAATTTTCCTCAAACATCTTAGGGTGGCCAAAGCCTCAACCCCGGACTTATTAAGGGAACCGTCTTTGGGCATAGCAAATATTGAGTATGGTGCACCTATATATATCTCTTGCATGGTTTTTAGGTTAATTGTAGATAAGTTGAGGAAAAGATGAGGGGTTGGCATATTTGCAAGCAGAACTTTAAAGGAGCGCACATTTTTTACCCATGGAAGTGGAAACTCTTCATGTACATAGTCCCTGCTGTAAAACATTTTAAGTTCCCTTGTTTGAGGTTGCAGGGAAATTTCACAATCGGAAGCCTTGATCAGCACACCGAGCTCCAAAAACCGCAACAATTGCGATTCCATTGACACGAGCATTTCGTTAGACAGTCCAATGGTCTTAAGGTTTTCCAGTTTTACGAAAGGTTCAAAATTAACATACCGATATATTTCCGCATCCCTTGTCCAAATACCTAGGTGTCCCCTGACTGATAGAAACATTTTTGCATCGAAACTTGAGATGGTGACTTGTTTGCTTAGTATTTCAGCAATATCGTCCGTAACTAGGTGACCCCTATTCAGTATGCTCAATCGGTTGAGTGTCGGGTGCCTTACAAAGTGCCTAATGCTTTTGGGATCGCAAAAACCGCACTCCAACATTCTCAGACCTTTGATTTTCCCAATGACCTCAGCCATTTCGTCATCAATATCGAACTTTAGGCATAGTCGGATTAATTTCGATTTTTTCTTTTCGCTGAAAGCTCTGAGAAGCTGAAGGACGGGAATGGATTGTTCCAAATTTGAGACTCCTTCGATTAGAGACTCGTATTCGGGATCCATTCTGGAACGTTTCGATGTGAAATCCGCTTCCGCATCCATTTGCTGCGGCTTGTGCGAACGTTTCGATGTTAACTCCTCATCTATTTCCATTTCCTCCTCATCGGGCAACAGAAAATGAAATTCCTCTGGAACTGGCGGCTTTTCGATTTCCAAATGCTGTAGCTTTTGCAAAAGTGCTAGCCCAACGTAGCCATTATCCCATACATTATCATTTAGCTGAAATTTCAATTGCTTTAAGTTGGGACAATGACGAACGATTTGAGTGAGCTTTCCTTGGTCGCTGAACCGATTTACATTCACTTCCAAGGAAACCAGTGAGGGATTATTACAGCAGAATTCCACTAAGTCGATCACCTCAAAAGAAGCTGTTATGCTCAGTTTGGAAATATTTCGAAATTGTCCGAGACCGCTTATTTGATGATCTGCAATTTATATAATACTTTTTAATTGGGAACTAATTTTCGATAAGTGAGAATCCATTTGCCTGCTATATCCACAATGATCTCCTTGCATTTTGGCATTCTCTCCGGATCCAGAATTATTCGCTTAGCTTTTCCCTGCAGCCCCTTTATTATTTCATCGAATATGCTCTCGTGTTCCCGGATATACTTCTCAGTTTTATAGCTCAGTATGACGGTTTTGAGAAGGGGATTCCCCATCATCGCCTTAATATAAATGTCCATGTACTGGTCTCTCTTTTTCTGCGATGCTCTCTTTAGACTTTCGTGAATTTCAATAAACTGGACGGTCCACTTTTTGAGGGGCATCACATGCAGCAGATCGATTTCCAAGCGGTCGTACATTTCTCTCGACCAGTCCCAAACGACTCGTCGCAATATCTTGCAGGTGACCGCCAGATTAAAGATATCAGCATACTTGATGGCGTACATAGATTCATTGGCATTTTGCATTTCGCAGTCTGCCTTTATAATGTCGAGAATGCGAAACAGATCGTAGTGAGTAATGTCTGTTATAGTCTTTGGAGTCTCCATACTACTTATATTTTTCACCGGTGCCAATAGATCGCGAGAAGCACGTTCGATCCGCGCTATATCGTACAATGCACTGGTTGTTTAGCTTAGAGGGGATTATACTGGAACGGCATTATATGCTTAACCTATATGTTAGGGGTATGTTCGGCTTGACAATGAGTCATTTGACTTTTTAAGTTATAGCTGCTGTTATACATTTGTTTATTAAATCCACCCTTGATTTTTAATTGTTTTTAAATAAAATAAATATATATCTTATTATTTTAAATAAACCTGGGGTCTAGAGTATGAAAAACACCAGACAGGGTATTGATTTTGTCGAGCATTCATGACTGAATACATATTCATTTTATCACCTCGCTGATAGCCTCACCAAACAAAAAAGCTCCTCCAACTGTCGTATATAAATATGTATACACATTGGGGTGGACCTAAATAAGATTTTTAATAACTACTTTTCTTTTATTTTATTTATTTAAAATGATTATTTAAACAGTGTTCATTTCAAAGTCCCTCCCATAATTCAATTACTGGCCTTTGATCTTAATTACAATATATCGATTATTTCAAAATTATACAAATTTTGAAGCATATTTAAACGTACAACACAGTTTTCGATTTACGTATAAACTTATACTTATACTTATGCAACTTTCGCACAATTTCGCTTGCAAAAGCTTCTGTTTGCAGTTTTTTCCAATATTTTTAGTTAATAATCAATATTTTTCTTATCTTGCAAATTGGTAATCGAGGCAATAAACCAAAATAATTATGACTTGAAATCTGAAAGTTGTGATTGCTTGGTGGTAATGCAGTGCTCGTTATGCTGATGAACCCGCGGACATCATCATTTAAAAGTTGTGGCCATCGCTGGGATTTATGATCTGCGTGGCGTCTTTTGAATGAAAACTTAAAGCGCAGTTAAAGTTTGTTTAAAGTAGTTGCCGCGGCCAAGTGAAACTGGCAGCTGCACTTAATTTGCAGTCAGCTCATTTGTTTTGCCCACCACCCCCTCCACCCAAAAACCTCACCCACCGCAAGTCTCAGGAAGCGTGCATTTTTCTCTGCCTTTTCCCCCTTTTTTATGCCACTTTTCTCGTACTCCCTACATCTCTATCTTATGGTACGCGGTTAGGAGGGAATATGGAACAAAACGAAAAAAAAGAAATGGAGAAACTTTAGAAGCCGTTACTCCTTGTTGTCCCAACCCCCCGACAAATCCTTACGTACCCCGTAGTGTTGTGGTGGGTGCGTGTAATCTACTCAAGGCAAATAAATTTTTAATGCTGACTAATGTAGAAAATGTGAGCAGAAATTTACCTGGAAAACTATAGAAGAGACCGTGGCATCAGCTTTCGCATTTTTACTTCATCCAGCCGGCTTTATGCCAGCATCCAGGCGTTTAGTCCTTCGTCCTGCGCTGCAGCAATTTGCAAAACGGGACATTGCAAATTGAAAACGGAGCCCGTCGCCTGCATATTTACTTGGGGCTGAGAAATCATTTTTAAAACTTTGTCTTAAGTTGCAGTTCATTTGTTAACCTGACAGTTTAAAAGGGCTTTAACAAAAACACGTTGACCTAATTGCAAATGTACAAACTTGTCAGCATTTGGAGGCATCGATTGCACAAGCAATTATGAAAAGCAACAAAAAGCGCAACAAATTGGCGAAAATAGTGAGTCATTAAAAATAATTTAAAACAAACATCACAGAAAAGTTTTACACCAAAAAACTTGAGGACATTTTAAAAGCGAAAATAGCCGAGACAATGGCGCGGCAAACGGGGGTGGGAGTGTAGCTGAAAATTGCAAGGCAGCAGCAGTCACAGCAACAAATTGGCAAAATTCATAACGAGGAAAACTGGAACATAGACGGAGCAAAGGGAAAATCTCAGAAAAATACAAATAAAATTCCTTAATAAATTTTAAAAAATATGATTTTTATACAAATTGTATAAAATAAGCGAATATTAATAAACCCTACTATCTATTAATTTTGTAATTTCTGTTTCGTGTTTAATATTTTATTTTAAACTAAATAATTTTTCATATTTGTATGCTATAAAATATTTAAGATAAAATTAAGCTAGATTATTTGGAATATTTTGGACTACGCCCGTGATCAGAAAGGGCCAGACATGCGCCACGAATGGCTCGAAACAGTAGCAAGTGACAACGAGCTAGGGACGCCCAAAGGATGCTGGTGCTGCTCCTTTCGCAGTTGTTTCTGCTTGCCGTTGTTTTAGTTCGTAATGAAAGCGACTGATGTCCAGGGGCGGAGGTGAGGGGGTTTTCGGAAGCTGGCCAAACATTAACGAGCATCAGCGAAAAACTTGCAAGTTGCAACTTGCAGACGCCTGCGACTGAATCAAGTTCTACTTCTGCAGGAAGGGTCAGCATTGCATTGTTTGCAAAATGCTTCGAGTAAATTATGCAGAATTGCTGCAGAACAGAACTGAATAGCCAAAGCCGAAGCAAAAGTTAAGCGCCCAGCAAAATGGAATTTACATTGCCTTTCACAACTTGCTCGCCGATGTCTTTGTTGCCATTGTGTGTTGTTTTGTATTTGCCTCGGTTTTTAATAAACTTAATAACTTTGCAATTTGTTGCTGCAATCAGCGCGCGAGCCAGCTGTTCCCATCATGCAAATGGCCCAAAAGGCTCGGACACTCTTCAGAGATGGCCACAAGGCACCGCATGGCGTATACTTAATTTTTAGTCGCATTATGCAGGCAGCACGTGCCAATTAATAGAATAAATTCCTCAGCAAACTCATAAATTGAGAGAGGACCAAAGTTTTCAATTCCTTTTAATTCAACGAAAAGGTTCTCGAAGTCCCCAAATATTATCTCTGCGGCCAACTTGGACACCGGGCTCTTTAAAAATGCATGTCCAGTCCCATATCAACCGCCGAATCCTGGATCGATCCTTCAGAAGAGTCCCTGCGTCGCAGGAGCACGAAGCAGATGTTGTTGTCCGGGGCGGGTCATTGAATAAACAAACATCTGTGGCAAGTGAGGTTAGGACACAAATTGAATTTGCGCCCTAAAAGAGCATAACAAATAGACGACACGCATACGCCGTGTGGTACGCAAAGCCACAAAACCCACATGCATGTCAGTGGATAACCAAGACACCGGACAGCGCAAAAAATCACTCACCCGCCCACTCATCCAATCGCTCACCTGTAGTGATGGGAAAACGAACAGGCAGTCTCGCACCTTTTAATACACTTGGGTAGATATTTGCAGTTATTTTTTTTTAAGATTTATTTAAATCATTTATTTAATAAGTTGGTTTATTCTAAATAGTAAATTTAAATAAATGAGGAGGAATGCGAATTTTTTTTAAAACGTTTTAAAATTATTTATAACATTTTTAAAAGTTTGCTATAAAAATTCTACAGTCGTCTCATCCACAGTACTATCCCGCATCGAATTTTATTTTTTAAAATATACATTTGATGTTTATGGTTAATCTTAGTTTTTCGAAAAAAAGCTCCTAAAAAAGAGTACTATAAAAATTATGCTAACTTTTCCGAATTGAGTTTTATTTTTTTAAATATACGTTTGATTTTTAGGGTAAAACTTAGTTTTGTAAAAAACTCCTAAAAAAGAGTACACCCTTTACACATCACTCGCTCACCTGACGACCACGTTCAGTGAGCCATGACGCTTAGATATTTTTGGCATGCGTGGCGAGTGACAGCGAATGGCAAAAACAGGTCCGCAGCCTGGACGCAGCTGCTGTTGGCCAAATCCCGACTCAGACGCTCCCCACATGGCTACATGGCTACATCATCATCATCATCGCTACAGCGATGGCGTCTGGATAATGGCTGCCCGGAGATGACAGTTAACAGTTGCCCAGCTGGGCAGGTAAATAAATCAAACAAAAATGGCGACTTTGGGCTACGTGACTGGCGAGCAGAAGTAGCCGGGAAAAGATATGGACGACAAAAGTCACGGCGGCTCAATAGCTTGACTGATTATCGTCCAGCTGCCGTGAGTCGGGTCTATATACTCCACTAGCAGTGCCTCCAGGTTGGATTTGGGTGGCCGAAACTGTCGCCGAGATGTGCGTGACACAAATTGCGCGCCAGACACAGAAACAGAACCTCTGACACGCAGCCAGTGTGCTGACAAATGCTTCCTGTAAGATGTCTGTCGACGTCCATCATCGGACTCAATAGAGGAGGCCAGCGGGCGAACAGCTGGCCAATAGCAACAGTTAAGTCGAATTTGACACATGGAACTCAGTTCGTTTGGCTGGAATCAATAATGTCTGGTGGAGGGTCCTTAGAAAGGCAGGAAATGTCAAGCGACAGACTGATACGGTCCGACTGAAAAAGAGAATAATTTGTCATGTGAAAAAGTTTTACGGCTCTAGGAATGCTTACAGGTATTTTCTCTTAGAAGAATAATTAAGTTTACTAAATATCAAATATTACTGCAACAAATATTTAATAAAAACTGAACGAAGTTCCTAACTTTGTATTGAATATTACTAATTTATTAAGTAAGAAATAGATTAGGTAATTTTTAAATCTCAGAATAAATATTTGAAAATATTTTAATCACACCCAAAAAAACAATAGTCACAGAAACGAAACTATTGTTACATGAATTCTACACTATTGAGTGTAAAATTTTGCATTAATAAGATGAGTATTAAATTTATACTTTTAAAAGTCTTTTCGGTATAGAAATGAAACTACAAAATATTAAAATTATAATATTGCATATAAAATTAATTCTACTGAGTGCACATTATTTGTATTTTTTGGACTCATACTTCGAGACTTTCTAACCAAACCATTCTTTTTTTATCTCCACGCCTGAAAAGGCAATAAAATCACTTATAGTTTTAAAGTGCATTCAACTGAATGCCGTAAAATAGAATGGCTCGCTGAATTTTTGAATGATGTATGTATATTATTTATGGCATTGCCGAGCTCTGTGGTCCTCCAGCTTATGTGACCTCACCTGACCCACTGAACGTGGCGTGACCCCGAAAGCCGTCCCCTGCCTGCGAAACTGTGACTCTGTGAGTGCCACACAATTGAATATATTATGGAATATATATTGCGGCATATATTAGTCTGCCATTGGATTGCGGTCCGTGGTCCATGCAGCATTGTCCCTACGTGGCGGACACTACGGTGCTGTTTGCTTTATGGTGATCACTCAATTTGAATTAATTTGCGGCTGTCATGCCAACCTTAAATTAGTTTGCAGCGATTTGCATAAACACAAGTGGAAACTTTGCGGGAGTCTCGGAATTTGACGTGATTTTGATTAGATTGTGCCGCACAGCAGGAGAATGTAATGCCGCTTATTAGCTAAAAAAAAAAGATGCTCCTTGCCCAATCTTCAGATTCTCCTCACTTTCTAATTAAATTAAATGTTTTTCCCGTCAGCCAGGGGTGGCACTTCTTCTTTGTATTTTTTACGGGGCACTCAATTTGACTTGAAAGTAACGTCAGTAAGCGAGCAGAAAGGAAAGTGAACAGCAGCTGTCCGAGCCTGAAAGCCATTGAGGTTTTGTGGCTTTTTGGCCAGAAGCAAGGCAGAAGCACAACAGCTGTGGGAAAAAAAGGAAAAAATAAATGTTTTGCCACTCTGCTTTTCACGACTAATTCGGTTTTTGTTTATCTCCACACTCTCGCACATGGAGAGATTTTCCCCTTAATTCTTTTTTTTCGGTCTTCGAAGCATCTGCATTGCCTTTTGTGTGACAGGCTGGCCAAGAGCAAGCTAACTGCAATTTGGCCGCTTTAAGGCTACCCGGTGCAGATGTGGCCTAATGCCATGTGAGAATGAGGGATTAACAGCAACGAGGACTTCTCGTCAGCCACCGCACCACAATGAGTTGGCATTCTGCAGGCTGCAGCTGCCTTTGCTCCTTAAACCCACCATGCAACGAACTCTGCAGAATGTCGGTGGTCAGTGGACGTAAGTGCATCTATTTTTTATAAGCCGTAAACACTTTAAGCCAAAGTGATGGGAGTTAAATTCTCGCACTCATGGGAATTCGGGGCTAAAGCGGGGTTTCTCTGCAGTGGCATTCAGATTGCAGGCTTAAAATAAATTAATATAAATCTTGTTAACCTAATTATTTCTAATTATTTACATTATTAAAATTATTTTTTAATTAATTGTTTTTTTTAAGATATTTTATTTATTATAAAAAATCTTCCAACTCAGATTTTGATCTTATTTTGTAATTACTTTGGATTTATTTTAAGACCAACCGATTTAATTGTAAGCAGAAAACGATTAAATGTATACACATAGATCAATTTGTTTCTGTGTAGGATATAATCCAAATCAATTTGTATCTTGGCACTCACGTCTTGGGAAATAATTATTTAATAAGCTGACAGCTGATTAAAACGCCACAAAGCGTCAGGGCGGGGAAAATACCAGCAGAGCAGGACATTTCGCAGCGGAAATGGGGGGATGGACGGGGAGATGGGGATAGGAATATCCTGTGAGCTTCAGAGTCTAGTGTCCTGTGGCCTAAGCTGCTTGTGTGTGTGTGTGCTGCGTTGCAAAATGGCATGTAAATGACGCTAATTGTATTACAATTTGCTTGAATGCCTGAGCGCTGGCAATGGCAAATTAGAAACCGCTTAGTTTGGCTATATTCCATGGCCAAGTGGGTCGGCAGGAGGGACTCCTTTGAGCATCGGCATTGCCCCAATTGTTGTGGCCCCTTTTCCCAGCGCCTTTGTCCCAAGCAATTCAAATCATGCAATCACGAAATGCAACAGACTCCGAGGAGGATGATGATGTCGGTGGAGTATTGCGTATGGGGGTCTTAGTGACGCTTAACTTCCATCTCATCCCATAAGAATGCTGAATATGCTTGGAATTTACACCAGAGAGGGCGGAGGGAGAAGGTGACTTAACTCAATTGGGTAGTTAAAGCTGGTTAGGATTGGCTTACAAGGTAATTAAGCTATCAGGATTCAGGAATAAGTACGAAGAACAATGAAAATGCTTAATTTTGAATTTACCATTGCAATATAACCATTAATATAATCAAATAAATTTAAAATACTTTTTTAAATCACCTTAAAAATACATCAAAATTTATTTACTCCTCGCAGACCTTAAAGCCACCACATTAAGCCTACAAACTCGCAACGTCAGACCA
This sequence comes from Drosophila takahashii, assembly GCF_030179915.1. Classification (NCBI taxonomy): domain Eukaryota; kingdom Metazoa; phylum Arthropoda; class Insecta; order Diptera; family Drosophilidae; genus Drosophila; species Drosophila takahashii. The sequence goes on from NC_091680.1 coordinate 13,491,670, forward strand.
AAGAGAAACGTGACAAATTCACAGCAATTGTCCTCTATTTCTGCTATCTGTGCAGCCCCCGAAAACGTGGACCCAACCCCAAAAGTGATCCAATGAACCCGAGAAGAACACTGTCATAGTTTATCACATTCTCTGCAGTGGGTAGAATTTTTTTATTTCTCCACTTGGCCATGGCTACTTGCGCTTTTTGTTTCCCCCATTCCCCTGAAAAAAACCCACACCCGCAAAAAGTGTGCCAGGGAATATGTCCGCCATCTCCACCTCCTGCGATTGTGATATACGTTGTGCCATCCCAACTGTCATATTTTGTGACAATGTGCGTTGGGGAAGATGGGAAGATGCTGGGGGAGCAGCAGAAGTGGATGCCAAAGAGGCTGCGGCACTCGGAAAGTGCCAGCTCACTTGGATCGTCTGGATTAGCTGGATGTTGTGGTGGCAGGAGAAGCAGGAGAAGCAGGAGAGCGGGGAAAAACGAAGGCTAAAAAGTGTGAGCCAAGAAAGAAATGGGAAAAAAGGCAGAATAACACTCAAGTGTTGCAGTTGCCTCGGGCAACAACACTGCAATTGTCCAAGAAAATATTTATCAAAGTAGAAATTGATTAAAAAGTGTTTGCAGCAAAAAAGACGTACAGAAATTGGGGAAAAAAAATATTGAATCAAATGGCCTGGCCTGAAAAGAAACAAGAAGAGACTAAAGTTTGCAGCCAGCAAAAAGGTATTTCTCCTCAGGAAAGTGAAATATTTATGAAGGCGAGAATTAATTTAAAATGGTTTCCAGCTACAATAAAATATTAAATCTTGGCAGGAAAACTAAGAATTTGATTAAATTATCAGACTAAATTTCTTAAAGACTTTAACTGAAATTTACTTAACATTACAGTTTAAATATTCAACCGCTGGACCAACAGATAACCCATTTAATTTAAACTGGAGTGCTGACGTTCTGTTTACACTTTGCCTGTAAGCTGGCAAAATAATTATCACGAATGGCTTGGGGCGATTGGGCTGCATGGATAAATTAATTATTTATAATATTGCTGGGAACCGCAAACGAGCAAAATTTTTGACCATAGGGCATAATTTGGTCATGTATGATATGTTGGCACATTTATCGCTGGGTGGATAACTAGAAATGAAATATCCTATCCACAAAACTTTTACCATCTTATCTAACTTATCTAACAAAATTTTACTTTTGTGGAAAGGGGAACAGCGTGTCCACCAACAAAATGAAATGCATTAATTAGAAGCACATGGGCATGTTAATATTTGCTGAACATGTACACTTGACACTTCGACATCGATGTTAGCCAAGGCAACTAAGAGGGTTAAGTGAAACCACTGAAGTGGCTCATGTTTAACGTTCAACAGAATTAACACTGAGACAACAAACATGCATGATAATTTGGCAAACAATTGAAAACGGAAAATTCGATGTTAATTTTCAGTTTTGTTTCACTAAAATTGTTTCACGATTAGTAGTTATTTGGAATAATTTAATTCTTTCAAAAAACTTGCCCTTTTATACCCTTGCAGAGGGTATTATGATTTCAGTCAGAAGTTTGCAACGCAGTGAAGGAGACGTTTCCGACCCCATAAAGTATATATATTCTTGATCAGCATCACAAGACGAGTCGATCTAGCCATGTCCGTCTGTCCGTCCGTCTGTCCGTCTGTCCGTCTGTCCGTCTGTCCGTCTGTCTGTTTCTACGCAAACTAGTCTCTCAGTTTTTGAGCTATCGGGACAAAACTTTCGCAAAAGTCTTCTTTCTATTGCAGGTAGTATATATGTCGGAGCCGACCGGATCGGACAACTATATCTTATAGCTCCCATAGGAACAATCGGAAAAAAAAAACTTTAAAAAATTCTAGCTTCGGTGTTTTTTGAAATATTACCTTCTACTTTTGGGGATGTTATTTTTTAAATATTTCTGAATTTCGAATTAATTATTTAAAAAATCGGGCTACTATATCATATAGCTGCCATAGGAACGATCGGAAAAATAATGGAAAAGTAATAGGAAATAAATTCTAGCTTCTTTGGTTTTTATTGTATTATCTTCTACTCTAGGATATGACTCTTTTTAAATATTTTCGAATTTCAATTTTAATTTAATCAAAATCGGACGACTATATCATATAGCTGCCATAGGAACGATCGGAAAATTAATGGAAAAGTAATAGGAAATAAATTCTAGCTTCTTTGGTTTTTATTGTATTATCTTCTACTCTAGGATATGACTCTTTTTAAATATTTTCGAATTTCAATTTTAATTTAATCAAAATCGGACGACTATATCATATAGCTGCCATAGGAACGATCGGAAAATTAATGGAAAAGTAATAGGAAATAAATTCTAGCTTCTTTGGTTTTTATTGTATTATCTTCTACTCTAGGATATGACTCTTTTTAAATATTTCCGAATTTCAATTTTAATTTGATCAAAATCGGACGACTATATCATATAGCTGCCATAGGAACGATCGGAAAATTAATGAGAAATATTAGAAAATTGAACATTTTTGCGATTTGTTAATTAATAGGAATGATCTGCAAGGGTATATAAGCTTCGGCTGGCCGAAGCTAGCTTCCTTTCTTGTTAAATCCGACTTAAATTGCTTTGCCATTAGGTTATGTGTCACAAACATGCAGGCTGACAAAACGCTCGGTAATCAATTGCCAAAAAATAATGTTATTGAATATTGAAATTTTATTTCGAATTTATGGGCCCATTGGGCGTTGACAGTCGATTGTTTCGAGGCCGAGACACGCCCAGCTGGATATAAAATTGCACATTAGCACGCATAAATAAATGCGCTGGCTGTTTAAAATTTTAGCACAACATTATGCCATTCGACCGGCGACTCGCATGTTTTTATCACTCGAATTTAGGATTATTTCCATGACTTTTATTGCGGTCGTAAATTCAGCAAGAAGCAACCAGCCAGCAGCCAGCAGGACAACCACAACTGCAAGTGAATTTTGTTGGCTGCATTAATGGTGAATTATAGCCCCGAATGCCGAAGAACTTTTCGAATTCATTACATTTTAATTAGTTTACTTTCATGACGCCACTCCAGTCCTATCCTTTGTTCATTCATATTTTTTTGCTCTCCGCTCGATTTTAATTCCAGCCCTTATACCTGTGGGGAAAAGAGTAGAATGAACTATGGTTTCAATTGTTTACTGGGTTGACTTTTATCTGAGGGCCTCTGCCTCCCCAACCCGCCGAGGGTCGCCACTAAAGTTCGTTCTGGGAGAGGGAAGGCGCCGTTGTTCAGGATGCTTGATTTGCTAGGGTTGTTCCTCGACCCTCCCATTTGCATAGGCAAGCATTTCCCGTCTGGGGACTCTGCACTTAGTTTGCATATTTGGAAAATGGCCCCACCGTCGATAGAGTCTAGGATTTCTCGTATCTGTTTTATGGAAATTCGAAATATTGTCTACCGGCTCAGACCAGAGAAATACTGATTTTCTAAATATTTCCTAGGGCGGAAGAATATTAAAATGTTCGCCTCGAGGGCAATTCGACATGTTTTATTCATGGGCGATCTAGAGAAGAAGCTATTGTCTGGGATTACTGGTACATATACTTTTTGAGTGATAGGGTGAGCCTCTATTAACTTAAATATATTTTTAATTGGGTAAATACTGTGTAAAAAAATGTTTTTAATTTTGTAAATAATTTTATTTCCTGCGTATAAGTAAAAGATATGGTAAGCCCTTTTTATGCGTTCTGAAATGGCTTTGTTTTCGGTTCTACATCGTACTTACTCAACTTCTTCTTTAAAGTCTTAAATATTTCCCGAAAAGATTCGCATTGAAGTTTATTTTTGGCTAATCCACCTCTAATTCCATTCCAAAGGCCGAACCAATTAAGATGAGTTCCATTTCGGCTTTCGCAAAAGGAAAAATGATATCCGACTTAACCCGAAAAGTCCATTAAAACACATGAAAATACATTTTCGGGCCAGTGTCCTAATGGCCAACGTGGCAAACACACACCTGGAGATGCAAAAATGTTTGAGGACGAGCTGGGGAAAAATGGAAAACTGGAAAAAGGTGAGCCAAAGCTCCTCAATTTACACTCGCTCACCGACACACACGCATTAGGCAGAGGTCCGGCTCGGGAAAAAAACATTCACACGTGCGAAAATGTAACAATTTACAAAAGGATATGCCAAAAGGGATGCGGCCGAACACACAAACGGCAAAGGATTCGCACTGGAGATGGCCGTAAGTCTGTGATTTGATCGAGGCAAACGCCAGAAAGTCACGTCTCATGCAAATTAGTAACTGAAGAAGGACCTCGCATGTCCTGTCGCCAGCTGACCCAATTTCCACAGTGCTGCCAAGCAATTTAAAGTGAAATTTGAGAAATCTTACTAAGGGCCCAGCCGCACTTATCGTCTGAATTAACGCAGGTGTGAGTTGGTCACGCCTTTGCAGGCCCGAAGTCGTGACTCTCTTCACATCCCTAATGCAGATGCGTTGCCTTGCTTTATCCCTTTCGCTTCGTTTTTCGTTTTTTGTTGCTTGTATTTTGTTTTTATTTTGCTTTTTACTTTTGTATGTAAATGTTTGAACTGTCTGCACGAGTGCCACAAGGATGAACAACTACAGCAGCAACAACAGCGGTGGAAATTGCAAAAGGGGTCAGCAGTTCACACAAACATAGCACACACACCCGAAACACCCGTACGTATACGCAATATGCCTGCATTAATATGCAAATATTTGAGAGAGAGAGAGAGCGTACATTTTTGACTCGGCTAAAAACCCGCCTGCATTTGTTCTCCTCTCCTCTGTTTTGCCTCGTTTGGGGGGATTCCCCTTTTGGTTTGCTTGGGGATTTCCCCCCTTTCGCCTTTGTTTTTGTTGGCCCAATCTTTTCTGATAAGCCAAATTCAAATTTGCATTTACTTAATTTGGATAGCTCGAGTGAAGCTGGATAAAGTTTTTGGGGCAGGGTCTAGGCATTGATTTGTAGCTTGTTATATTGTGTGAACTTAAGACCTATGTGAAGCCTCCAGTCTTATAAGCAACATTAAGTACAAAAGAAGGCAAAACTTTAAAGGGATTTGTATTAGATAGCACCTTAAATACTTAGGGAGCGAAACCAACGCTGGTGAAACATAGGTGCCTAAAAGTATGCAGCAATATATTTTTAGTCCAAAAATGATATGAATTCATATAGGAAGACGACTATCCTTTATCCACTGCATACTTTTTGGCACATATTCTGACTATTTCTGGCACCCCCTATGTACTCAAATATTTTTATAAAAATAAAATCTAAAAAAATGTTTTAGCTCTTTTTAACACTTTCATTTCAAATGTACACCAAAAATACATTCCAGAAACCTGTTAAAAATATTCTTCATAGATGGGTTGTTGTAGAAATCGAGAATACCCTTGTATTTTGCCTAGTACCCATTGAACTTTGGGAATTTTCCATTACTAAAGTGCTACTTTGGTGTGACCCCGTTTTGGCGAACTGCAGGCAGCTGAGGCATGCACCATACACCATATACACCGAAAAGGTGTTGCTAATCAAGCAACAAAGTTAGTCCCGGGGACAAAGTAAGCCGGTGGCAAAAGGCAAAAGGAGCCGAGTGTGCATTACGGGCGTGGACTTAATGCACTCGAGTGGACCGTGTAGGACTCCAGCTCCTGGTCCTTGGTCCTCCAAGGTTAGCAGCCAGGAGCCAGGAGTCAGGTGGCGGCAACAAAAGCTGGCAGAACCCCAAAGGCACGTCTGGCGGTCTGTTTGAAGCGTGAAATCGATCCCATTCCATCGAGGGCCTTGTTTTGGCAGCATCCGTGTCAGTGGCAATTGAATTTGCTTTACCACCCACCCGCTGTGTAACCTGCCACGCCCCCCCGGTGTGGAGGGGGCGGTGGCTGCGATTTTGATGGCGCTTAAGTCGCAAGTCGCTGCGCTCCACTTTGCTGCTAACTGCACATTAAATGGCTCGATGGCAAAAGCTCCACTCAGGCGAAAGCTCCTCCTCGAGCTCACTCACACTGAAATCAATGGGTAGGAAAACCCAACCCCCTCGCTTCTTGATTTCCCTAGTTTTTCACAGCTTTGTTTGATTTTCCTGCTGCACTGTTTTCTTCATTTGTTTCCGTTTGCTGCTTTGTTGTCTTCTACATGACCAAATGTAATTATCGTGGGAAATAATTTTACTTTCTTTTCCTTTGTTCTGGCTCTGTCCACAATTGAACCGGCGATTGATTGGGGTTTTCTTGTTCGCCAGCCAAATAGATAAGCCATTGTCTGCAATGAAAGGGAAATTAGGGCTCAATATGGTTGAATGTTGCTTTGTTTAGGAACACTTCCAAAGTGAAAATTAGATAATTTAATAATTTAATAGCATACTCAAAGTACTCCTATATGATTTATGTAAAATTCGGTGGTGAAAAGGTTTTCGCTCACTTTATTTCTAGTCAGTTCTTGAATATGACAAAATGTGGAAATAAAAACCACTCCATAAATCCACAAAATAACCAAAATTGACAGAGTTCACCCAGGGGAGAGAAGTGGGCATCATTTATGGTCGAGCATCGCAGTAAACAAGTTGTCCGTGTCCTTGGAAGGCATTCGGAATATAGCCGCAAAAATACAAAAATACACATATATCTTGCTTAGCGAACCACTCCGTTTCCTATCTCGCCCTCAAAGATTCACATTCGCACACTTGTCGCTCATAACTTCATGGTAATGCAATTTGCGTGGCAAGGTGCAAAAAAGTGGCCAACAAAAACCAGAAACAGAAAATACTTCTTTTTCCTCTTAGCCACTTTTCTTCTGTTTGGTTTTTTCTTTCCTTCTTTGCAATTTTTTTTTCTTTGTAGGTTGGGTCAAATGCAATTTGAACGGTGAAATTTTGTGCGGAGCTAAAAAGAAAATGCCTGGGAATGTGCTGAAAAGGAGGCGACGAACGGCAAAAGAAAAACGGAACCGCATTTGAGCCCTTTTTATCGAGCAGAAAGTGGAGCAGGCACAAAAAGGGGTGGGGGTGGGTGGAATGGAAGAGCTGGGTAAAATTTATATAGCCATGGAGATAGGAATGAAGATGGTGGCTGCAGTTTTCGGCTGTCGTTGCTGTTGTACAAAGTGGAAAATGTGGTTAAAAACCGCAATACGAAATAAATTACTTTTTCTGCTTTGAGCTGCAGTCCGAGACTCTGGCTTCGTCCTTCGTCCTTGGTCCTTCGTCCCGATACTGGGCCACTTGCCTGCGACTTGCTCTGCTCTCTCTCTCTCTCTCTCCACCGCTCCACTGCAGCTTGAAATTGAAAGCTTCCGCTTTGGGCCCGGCCCAATGGAAAGGCCATTTGGTGGGCGGCCATCCACCCATCCAACCACCCACCCAGAACGCTCACACCCACTGAGCGCTGTACATTAGGCCGCAGTTCGCCATTGCTCGCTTCCGTTTTCCGCCAGACGCGCACCCATTGTCCCTCTGTCTCCATTTCCCATCCCCTCCACCATCTTTGGTCCATCATCCCCTACTCTCCTCCTGCAAAAGGGCGACCCAAATTTTGGTCAACTTAAAGCCCGCTTAAAGGCAACCACTTGCCCCTCTGCCCATTTGCCAGTTGACTAATTTGAATTATGGCCATCAAAGAGTGATTAAACTTGTTTGCTTTGCTGGCTTAATGCCCGAAGTCTGGCCCGAGTCGCTTTCTTGGCAGACACATATGCTGTACTTGCTGAAAAGTGGCAAGGTTATTTGGCTATCGCAACCTTTTGTCTGGCCGGAGGGGGTATTCTTTGGCTCGGGGTGAAAGTTTTAAAGTAGCCAAGTTTGGCATGTGGATGGGGAACTTCAATTTCCGTCTTCTCGAGGAAGCATTCGCAAGACATTTGCATAAAGGAGTTCAGAACAAATACTGCAAACTATTTATATTGAGTAGGGATTATATTTTAAGACACATTTATATTGCCAAGGATATATCATATAAGTATGTTTTAGAATAAGTAAACCCAAGACTAATATTAAACTGCTTTCATTGAAGGCCCATCAATTCTTAAAAGAATTCATTAAAATACCAAGTAATTAAAAGTAAACAAGCTGCGATAAAATCCCAAGACTTAGCACCTTTTATTTAATTTCCTTCAGCTAAGCGGCATTCACCCTAAGCTATTGTTTGAAAAAACAATTTGATGTTAGATGAAAATAGTTTTCGAACACATTTCAATGGCAACAATGGTATTTGTGCAGGTCCAAAGAAAAGTCGACATTAAGGCAAAGGAGCGCTAAGTGGGCAACTACATACAATTACAATTACAATTGCTCTGCCCCGCCGACCTTTCGACCCTTTGACTCGCAGCCCCGGCGATGTTGAGTCGACAGTTTTCTATGACAATTGTTGGCTAGTCAGCCATTGTTGGGTGAAATGCTGGAAAGGAGGAGGAGCTGGAAGCCAGAGGATCAGGCGAAATGGGCGGGAAGTTGCGACAGTTGCCATTTATTTGCCGTTTGCATTCAACGAGTCTGATGAATGGCCATTTGAAGTAAGCGCAGCGCTCGCCGAGATTACCTTAAGTATGCGGCAATTGCACAAGCAGCTTACGGACATCGTCGTTTGCCAGCTGGAGGAGAAAAAAAGAGGATGAGGAGCGGGAGCACAAGTAGAATCTGTTGCCGTTGCTGGTGATGGTGATAAAATAAAGTGCGCCTCACGCACCCAACCACCCCCTCCGCCCCTCTGCCCCTCTGGCCATAATTTATGCAGTTGGTCGAGCTGAATTTATGGCCTACAAACAAAAGACAGCTGCCCGGGGGCGCTAAGAAAACTATGCAGACCATCCTCCTCCCAGCAGGCTACTAAATAAACGCCAATTGATGATGCGTGAAAAAGCCAAGTTGACAATTTTAAACTGTATCGAAGGAGGCGACGGAGCGTTGGTGACTGGGAAACTAAGACAAAAGTTATCAATATAGGGTTTTTCCCTTCTCGCCAGTCACATTTATCATCATCGAAAATTTGCTAAGCAGACAGATGGGCAGAAGGTTGGGGGGTCGGGCGAAGGGAAAGCCTCCATTTGTTTCCATTTTGTGCTAACGTCAGCAGGTCGAACGCTCTGGAACAATGGAGACACAGATTCCGACTCCGAATCCGAATCAGGATCGGCAGGCAAAGTTGTGAAAGTAGGCAGCGGAAGTGCAAGTGCCGTTGCATTGACATTTCCGCTTCGCAGCGCTTTTTGGCCACATCGCAATGGGGTTGGGGATAGAAATGGGGATGGGCCGATGCGAAGGCAACTTGCGAAAAACTTTTGCTCCGTTTGCCAGTTTTCTCGCACCCGAGCCTCCGGAAAAATCTGGCAAAAAAGAAACGCAGCTTTTGGTAGCTTAAAATATTATTGCCGACTCATTTGACAAGGGACTTCGGTTGAATTATTACGAAAAACGTTAACAAAAAATAAAAACTAACCCAGTTTTTATTTTGAAAATATTAAAATCACTTCCTTTGAAATTTATTTGATAAATAAGTTTGTCTCTTAATCACTATGGACGGCAGTCCATGTAGTGACGAAGCGCACCAGGAGAGTGTGCGAAGGCGACTACTATTATATAGCCGCAAAATTGAAAATCTGCTGTGATAGTCCGATCGTAATGAGTAATACACCAATCGAAAGGTATTGCAATAACTTAAAGGATTGCATACCAAGACTTTAAGAAAATCAATTGGCTTGGGAGAGAGAGCGGTGAAAGTGAAAAAATGAAAATTTCGAAATTTGGAGCTGTTGGGGCCGGTGGGGATAAATTCCCCCTCGCAATATTTTATTTGTATTCCTTTTGAAAATACCCGTCGAATGAGGGGTCATTTGTCAAAATCCGACGCTCCGTTCAAAAGTTATAGCCAAAATAAGATTTCCTTCTTCTTCCCAAAATGAAAATTTAATTCTGTTTGTCAGTTTGTCAGTTTGTCAGTTTGTCAGTTTGTCCAAAACATGTTTCTTAAGTTTTGAAAATTTAATATGACGTTCATCCCATCGATATAAAAAACTTTTGTTCTACCACTTTTGGAAAAACTCGCTAGTTTAGCGGGAAAACAGCTATAAATAGCTAAAATTCGGAAAACCGTAACTTCTATACTACTAAAGCTACAGACTTGTGCTGCATCTTGTTTGAAAGGTATTTTTAAAAGCTATAAACGCCTTCTATATGCAATTTGTGTAAATGTAATAATTAAAAAGATATGAACAAAAGACAATTTTTTTTAAATTTTTTTTTTTAGCTTTTTTTTATTTTTCTCAAAAACGGCTCTAACGATTTTCTTGAAAACTTTAAACTGTATAGCCCTTGAGATTCCTTAAATTTTGGTATATAACACATTACTGTAAAAAGTCACGTTTAAAAGTTATTTTTATACGAAAATAGCCACTTTTGCCAGCTCGAACAATTAACGCTTCCCTGAGTATTGAATTTTGTGTGAGGGTATCCGAACTGTATTTTAGGGTCATGGAATCAGTAAATTTGCACTTAAGAGCTTCCATATAGGAATCTTTTGTTCTACGACTTTTGGAAAAAGCCGCTACTTTAGCGGGAAAAAGCTAAAAATAGCTAAATTTCGTTAGTTTGTAAGTTCTACACTACTAAAGGTACCGACATGTGCTATACCTCGTTTAAAAGGTATTTTGAAATACTTAAACGCCTTTTTAACTTAATTTGTTTAAATACAATGGCTTACAAATTATGATTGACCAATTTTAATTTAAATGTATATATTAGCTCCTATGAAAGCAAATGTAAACAAACAAAAACTTCTGATATCAAATAAAAACACCTCTTAACGAGGTAAAAAACTAGTGACGATCGCACCTTCAACATACAAAAGTTCTGATATCAACATTTGTGACGAAAAATTATTACACTCTTCATTAAATAGACTTTCTAATATTTTCTCATTCGGCCCGCCCTAGCAAACTATTCCAGCCTTTTTCCCTTCACAGGCATTTTCTATTGCAGCGTGCCGAATAAGAAAATATTAGAAAGTCTATTTAATGAAGAGTGTAATAATTTTTCGTCACAAATGTTGATATCAGAACTTTTGTTCTATTCTATTTCAAATCATTTGAATTTGATTTGAATCATGATTTGAAATCAAATGAATCAATCAAATCATGATTCATTTGATTTCAAATCATGATTCAAATAAAATCAAATTCAAATCATGATTCAAATCAATTGAATTTGATTTGAATTGATTTGATTTCAAATCATTTGAATTTGATTTGAATCATGATTTGAAATCATTGAATCATTGATTTGATTTGATTTGAATTGATTTGATTTCAAATCAATGATTCAATGATTTCAAATCATGATTCAAATAAAATCAAATTAGATTTCAAATCATGATTCAAATCATGATTCAAATCAAATCAAATCATTTGATTGATTCATTTGATTTCAAATCATGATTCATGATTCAAATCAATTCAAATGATTTGAAATAAAATCAAATCAATCAAATGATTTGAAATCAAATCAATTCAAATCAAATTCAATTGATTTGAATCATGAATTTGAATTTGATCAAAAATCAATTGATTTGAATCATGAATCAAATTCAAATGATTTGAAATCAAATCAATTCAAATCCAATTCAATTGATTTGAATCATGATTTGAATTTGATTTTATTTGAATCATGATTTGAAATCAAATGAATCATGATTTGATTGAAATCATGATTCAAATCAAATTCAAATGATTTGAAATAAAATCAAATGATTTGAATCATGATTCAAATCAATCAAATGATTTGAAATCAAATCAATTCAAATCAAATCAATTCAATTGATTTGAATCATGATTTGAAATCAAATTTGATTTGATTTGAAATCATTGAATCATTGATTTGATTTGATTTCAAATTTGATTTGATTTGAATTATGATTTGAAATTATTGAATCATTGATTTGATTTCAAATCATTTGATTTCAAATCATGATTCATTTGATTTCAAATCATGATTCAAATCAAATCAAATCAATTCAAATAATTTGAAATAAAATCAAATGATTTGAATCATGATTCAAATCAATCAAATGATTTGAAATCAAATCAATTCAATTAATTTGAATCATGATTTGAAATCAAATTTCAAATCATGATTTGATTGATTCATTTGATTTCAAACCATGATTCAAATCAAATTCAAATGATTTGAAATAAAATCAAATGATTTGAATCATGATTCAAATCAATCAAATGATTTGAAATCAAATCAATTCAAATCAATTCAATTCAATTGATTTGAATCATGATTTGAATTCAAATTTGAATCATGATTCAAATCATTTGATTTTATTTCAAATCATTTGAATTGATTTGATTTGATTTGATTTGATTCATGATTCAATGATTTCAAATCATGATTCAAAATCATGAATCATGATTTGATCAAATGAATCAATCAAATGATTTGAAATCAAATCAATTCAAATCAAATTCAATTGATTTGAATCATGATTTGAATTTGATTTTATTTGAATCATGATTTGAAATCAAATGAATCATGATTTGATTGATTCATTTGATTTCAAATCATGATTCAAATCAAATTCAAATGATTTGAAATAAAATCAAATGATTTGAATCATGATTCAAATAAATCAAATGATTTGAAATCATGATTTGAATTTGATTTTATTTGAATCATGATATGAAATTTGAAATTAATTTGAATCATGATTTGAAATCAAATTTGATTTGATTTGAATTATGATTTGAAATCATTGAATCATTGATTTGATTTCAAATCATTTGATTTCAAATCATGATTCATTTGATTTCAAATCATGATTCAAATCATTTGAATTTGATTTGAATCATGATTTCAAATCATAATTCAAATAAAATCAAATTCAAATCATGATTCAAATCAATTGAATTTCAAATCATGATTCAAATAAAATCAAATTCAAATCATTATTCAAATCAATTGAATTTGATTTGAATTGATTTGATTTCAAATCATTTGATTGATTCATTTGATCAAATCATGATTCAATCATGAATCAAATCAAATCAAATCAATTCAAATGATTTGAAATAAAATCAAATGATGATTTGAATCATGATTTGAAATCATTGAATCATGAATCAAATCAAATCAAATCAATTCAAATGATTTGAAATAAAATCAAATGATTTGAATCATGATTCAAATTTGAAATTTGATTTCAAATCATGATTCAAATTAATTGAATTGATTTGATTTCAAATCATTTGATTGATTTGAATCATGATTCAAATCATTTGATTTTATTTCAAATCATTTGAATTGATTTGATTTGATTTGATTCATGATTCAATGATTTCAAATCATGATTCAAATCATCATTTGATTTTATTTCAAATCATTTGAATTGATTTGATTTGATTTGATTTGATACATGATTCAATGATTTCAAATCATGATTCAAAATCATGAATCATGATTTGATCAAATGAATCAATCAAATGATTTGAAATCAAATCAATTCAAATCAAATTCAATTGATTTGAATCATGATTTGAATTTGATTTTATTTGAATCATGATTTGAAATCAAATGAATCATGATTTGATTGAAATTTGATTTCAAATCATGATTCAAATTAATTGAATTGATTTGATTTCAAATCATTTGATTGATTTGAATCATGATTCAAATCATTTGATTTTATTTCAAATTATTTGAATTGATTTGATTTGATTTGAATCATGATTTGAAATCAAATGAATCATGATTTGAAATCAAATGATTTGAAATCAAATCAATGATTCAATGATTTCAAATCATAATTCAAATCAAATCAAATTTGTTTTCAAATCAAATCAATGATTCAATGATTTCAAATCAAATCAAATTTGATTTCAAATCATGATTCAAATCAATTGAATTGATTTGATTTGAATTGATTTGATTTCAAATCATTTGATTGATTTAAATCATGATTCAAATCATTTGATTTTATTTCAAATCATTTGAATTTGATTTGAATCATGATTTCAATCAAATCATGATTCATTTGATTTCAAATCATGATTCAAATAAAATCAAATTCAAATCATGATTCAAATCAATTGAATTTGATTTGAATTGATTTGATTTCAAATCATTTGAATTTGATTCATGATTCAAATCAATTGATTTTTGATCAAATTCATAATTCATGATTCAAATCAATTGAATTTGATTTGAATTGATTTGATTTCAAATCATTTGATTGATTTGATTTTATTTCAAATCATTTGAATTGATTTGAATCATGAATCATGATTTGAAATCAAATGAATCAATCAAATGATTTGATTTGATTTGAATCATGATTTGAATCATGATTTGAAATCATTGAATCATTGATTTGAAATCAAATCAATTCAAATCAAATCAAATCAATGATTCAATGATTTCAAATCATGATTCAAATCAAATTCAAATGATTTGAAATCAAATCAATTGAAATCAAATTCAATTGATTTGAATCATGATTTGAATTTGATTTTATTTGAATCATGATTTGAAATCAAATGAATCATGATTTGATTGAGCTAATATATACATTTAAATTAAAATTGGTCAATCATAATTTGTAAGCCATTGTATTTAAACAAATTAAGTTAAAAAGGCGTTTAAGTATTTCAAAATACCTTTTAAACGAGGTATAGCACATGTCGGTACCTTTAGTAGTGTAGAACTTACAAACTAACGAAATTTAGCTATTTTTAGCTTTTTCCCGCTAAAGTAGCGGCTTTTTCCAAAAGTCGTAGAACAAAAGATTCCTATATGGAACTCTTAAGTGCAAATTTACTGATTCCATGACCCTAAAATACAGTTCGGATACCCTCACACAAAATTCAATACCCAGGAAGCTTTAGTTGTTCGAGCTGGCAAAAGTGGCTATTTTCGTATAAAAATAACTTTTAAACGTGACTTTTTACAGTAATGTGTTATATACCAAAATTTAAGGAATCTCAAGGGCTATACAGTTTAAAGTTTTCAAGAAAATCGTTAGAGCCGTTTTTGAGAAAAATAAAAAAAAGCTAAAAAAAAAAATTTAAAAAAAATTGTCTTTTGTTCATATTTTTTTAATTATTACATTTACACAAATTGCATATAGAAGGCGTTTATAGCTTTTAAATCTTTCAAATCATGATTCAAATCAAATTCAAATGATTTGAAATAAAATCAAATGATTTGAATCATGATTCAAATCAATCAAATGATTTGAAATCAAATCAATTCAAATCAAATCAATTCAATTGATTTGAATCATGATTTGAATTCAAATTTGAATCATAATTCAAATCATTTGATTTTATTTCAAATCATTTGAATTGATTTGATTTGATTTGATTTGATTCATGATTCAATGATTTCAAATCATGATTCAAAATCATGAATCATGATTTGATCAAATGAATCAATCAAATGATTTGAAATCAAATCAATTCAAATCAAATTCAATTGATTTGAATCATGATTTGAATTTGATTTTATTTGAATCATGATTTGAAATCAAATGAATCATGATTTGATTGATTCATTTGATTTCAAATCATGATTCAAATCAAATTCAAATGATTTGAAATAAAATCAAATGATTTGAATCATGATTCAAATAAATCAAATGATTTGAAATCATGATTTGAATTTGATTTTATTTGAATCATGATATGAAATTTGAAATTAATTTGAATCATGATTTGAAATCAAATTTGATTTGATTTGAATTATGATTTGAAATCATTGAATCATTGATTTGATTTCAAATCATTTGATTTCAAATCATGATTCATTTGATTCAAATCAAATCATGATTCAAATCATTTGAATTTGATTTGAATCATGATTTGAAATTAAATGAATCAATCAAATCATGATTTATTTGATTTCAAATCATGATTCAAATAAAATCAAATTCAAATCATGATTCAAATCAATTGAATTTCAAATCATGATTCAAATAAAATCAAATTCAAATCATGATTCAAATCAATTGAATTTGATTTGAATTGATTTGATTTCAAATCATTTGATTGATTCATTTGATCAAATCATGATTCATGATTTTGAATCATGATTTGAAATCATTGAATCATGAATCAAATCAAATCAAATCAAATCAAATCAATTCAAATGATTTGAAATAAAATCAAATGATGATTTGAATCATGATTTGAAATCATTGAATCATGAATCAAATCAAATCAATTCAAATGATTTGAAATAAAATCAAATGATTTGAATCATGATTCAAATTTGAAATTTGATTTCAAATCATGATTCAAATTAATTGAATTGATTTGATTTCAAATCATTTGATTGATTTGAATCATGATTCAAATCATTTGATTTTATTTCAAATCATTTGAATTGATTTGATTTGATTTGAATCATGAATCATGATTCAAATCATTTGATTTTATTTCAAATCATTTGAATTGATTTGATTTGATTTGAATCATGATTTAAAATCAAATCAAATCAAATTTGATTTCAAATCAAATCAATGATTCAATGATTTCAAATCATGATTCAAATCAAATCAAATTTGATTTCAAATCATGATTCAAATCAAATCAAATTTGATTTCAAATCATGATTCAAATCAAATCAAATTTGATTTCACATCATGATTCAAATCAATTGAATTGATTTGAATTGATTTGATTTCAAATCATTTGATTGATTTGAATCATGATTCAAATCATTTGATTTTATTTCAAATCATTTGAATTTGATTTGAATCATGATTTCAATCAAATCATGATTCATTTGATTTCAAATCATGATTCAAATAAAATCAAATTCAAATCATGATTCAAATCAATTGAATTTGATTTGAATTGATTTGATTTCAAATCATTTGAATTTGATTCGTGATTCAAATTTGATTTGATTTGAATCATGATTTGAAATCTTTGAATTGATTTGATTTGAATCATGATTTGAAATCATTGAATCATTGATTTGATTTGATTTGAATTGATTTGATTTCAAATCATTTGATTCAAATCATGATTCATTTGATTTCAAATCATGATTCAAATCAAATCAAATCAATTCAAATGATTTGAAATAAAATCAAATGATTTTTTAAGTTTTGAAAATTTGATATGACGTTCATCACATCGATATAAAAAACTTTTCTTCTACCACTTTTGGAAAAACTCGCTAGTTTAGCGGGAAAACAGCTATAAATAGCTAAAATTTGGAAAGCCGTAACTTCTATACTACTAAAGCTACAGACTTGTGCTTGCATCTCGTTTGAAAGGTATTTTGAAATGCTATAAACGCCTTCTATATGCAATTTGTGTAAATGTAATAGTTAAAAAAATATGAACAAAAGACAATTTTTTAAACCTTTTTTTTTTAGCTTTTTTTATTTTTCTCAAAAACGGCTCTAACGATTTTCTTTAAAACCTTAAACTGTGTAGCCCTTGAGATTCCTTAAATTTTGGTATATAACACATTACTGTAAAAAGTCACGTTTAAAAGTTATTTTTATACGAAAATAGCCACTGTTGCCAGCTCGAACAATTAACGCTCCCTGAGTATTGAATTTTGTGGGAGGGTATCCGAACTGTATTTTAGGGTCATGGAATCAGTAAATTTGCACTTAAGACTTCCATATAGGAATCTTTTGTTCTACGACTTTTGGAAAAAGCCGCTACTTTAGCGGGAAAAAGCTAAAAATAGCTAAATTTCGTTAGTTTGTAAGTTCTACACTACTAAAGGTACCGACATGTGCTATACCTCGTTTAAAAGGTATTTTGAAATACTTAAACGCCTTTTTAACTTAATTTGTTTAAATACAATGTCTTACAAATTATGATTGACCAATTTAAATTTAAATGTATATATTAGCTCCTATGAGAGCAAATGTAAGCAAACAAAAACTTCTGATATCAAATAAAAACACCTCTTAACGAGGTAAAAAACTAGTGACGATCGCACCTTCAACATACAAAAGTTCTGATATCAACATTTGTGACGAAAAATTATTACACTCGTCATTAAATAGACTTTCTAATATTTTTTTATTCGGCACGCTGCAATAGAAAATGCCTGTGAAGGGAAAAAGGCTGGAATAGTCTGCTAGGGCGGGCCGAATAAAAAAATATTAGAAAGTCTATTTAATGACGAGTGTAATAATTTTTCGTCACAAATGTTGATATCAGAACTTTTGTATGTTGAAGGTGCGATCGTCACTAGTTTTTTACCTCGTTAAGAGGTGTTTTTATTTGATTTTATTACATCCAAAAAGCATTAAAAAACAACTCAGCTTACATAAGTGCAAAAAAGATGGATATGTGCAAGCAGCAAAGCAACTCTTGCTTTTCATTATTTGCACATTTCGGGTAGAACAAAACTCATACTTTGAACATTCACTTTTCGAATAAAACATTTTTATTTGACCTAAGTGATTTCTCGTTTCATTAAAATATCAAATATATAAACAAGCAATTAAAATCCTAACGAATTTTCTACTGAGATGATTTTAATTTCCCTATCAAAAGAAAAGACGAAAACATCTTGCTCCAATTTCTTGCTTTGATATGCCCTTTCATTAACTGCTCAAGGCGAAATTCTTTAGTATACAATCTTCCAGCAATTTGTATATTTCTTGTTTGAATTATTACTGCAGTGAATTGCCTTAAAATGGCTAAAAAAGCTGGAAAAAGCCGGCCAGAAGTTCTCTTCACTTCGACAAAACGACAAGAGCGAACATCAAATGAATGTTCATTGTTTGACTTCATAGAGAAGGAGGCGGCGTTTGTGCAACTACTTACAGCTGGCAATGATTGTTGTTCGAGACGAGCAACGAGACTGGGGATTATAGAGTTATTTTACAGGACAATGACAAGGACGGTCGGTCGGGCATTATCTGGCGCGTTTCCGTCCCCAGACATTCGAGTGCAGCTCGGCATTTGGGTTTGGGTTTGAATTTGCACTAGTGCATCTGCATCTTCAGTGGTCCGCCCTCCTGCTGAATCCGGGCTGTAATCTGGATCGAAATGGTCCACTGATGCTGTTGGTTCTGCTCTTGACCAGCTCGGTTGGCCGTTGTTTGTGAGTTTTCGCATCACGTGGCACTGACAAAACAATGGGGCCGACAACGCAGCCAAGTAGCCAAATGGCAGATGTCTGGAGCCCCACACTTTCATTATCATCCTTGGAAAACCAACCCCATCCCCCCTCAACTCATTCATTTCGTCAGAAATTTTAGCTTTTTCACTTGGCGACAATTTTGTGTTTTTTTGTTTCGTTGTTGTCTGTGCTCGCGTTGCTTAATTAAAAAGTCATCATAATTTTGTGCTGCAGCTGCTGACGTCGTCGGGAACGGAGAATGGAGGCGACTTTGTTGTAATTTCCTAAAGCTAATAAAATTGCTTTGTAGCTGAAGTGGAAATAAAGCATTTTAAGTGCTTGGGCGCTTATCGCCGACGAAGCAGTTTCCAAATTGAACCCAATGCACTTAGGAGCACCCAGCCCAAAAAGGAAAAGTTAAAGGACTTGTTGAAAATTTTATGACATTTTAAAACTTGGGGCCGGGCAGGCCGGGCCATTAAAATGTTATAAAGCAACATTTGGGCACTTAATTTGATATCTCTCAATCTCGAGATCCTCATCTAGGCGAACAAAGCCCCGGCGGAGACTCGAAGAAAGTCATTACACCCATCGTGCTCATATATCAAGCACGGCGAAATGAAGTCTCTTGTTTGCATTTCTTGGCGTTGGCAAATTAACAATTAACGAACTTGAAGCAATCCCTTGTAAGCCGGGGCTCGAACTTTTTCAAAATTGTTCAATTGTCTGTGCGCGATGTTGGTGCATTAATAAAGTCGTTAGATTAGAGGTCGTAAACGAGGGAAGAGCCAATAAACGCGTTTGACTTATGAGGCAGGTAATCGCAGATTTCGGGAATGGGACAATCTGAACGTAAAGTAATTAAGGTGGCAATATAATTTTTAACGAGACTTGGAAATTGAAAGCAGCACTCAAATATCTTATTTATACATTGCTAAAAAAATAAGTATTAAGTCCAACGATTTTATATGAAATTTAAATATTTTTCAGTATGTTTTTCATTTAGTGCGGTTTTTATTTATTTTAAATATGAAAATATGAAATTTAAAATTTAAAATAATAATGTTTTATATGAAACTCTTCTATTTCAATTTAAACCATACAATTAAATATTTAATAGGAATCTTTGAATTCAATATGCAGATATTTATTTTTACTATGCCATTTTCTGTTTCCCATTATCATTTATATCATTCCTCATTATACTGTCAGTTTTTATTTCATCCCTTCAGCAGTAATATTTTCCTTATTGCAATTCACTGTTTATCCACTTCTATCAACTTTGGTGCTAATGAAGACACGCACACGATCGGCATCCGGACCTTCTTTGGCAGAAATTCTCAAAAATTGAATTATAAGCAGAAGTTGGATCCTAGATCCACACCCAGACCCCCCGGGCCATCCATTACATGAAAAATGTGCTGCGAAATGAAATTGAAGTTATTGCACGGCAAAGCCACAGCCGCAAAACTGCATGCAGCATAGCGGGAAACTTTCAGCCGGCACATGGCAGGCATGCAGCTCGCTAGCAGCACCCACCTGGCGTATGCGTAATATTATTTTGCAGCTCCCCACGCATTTTGCATAATTTCCACTTGCCAAACTTTCGCCACACAAACAAAGAGAATACGAGTGCTGCAGCGCTGGGGTAAAAAAAGTAAAGTCAACTTAGCAAACAGAAAATTAAATTTCAACTAATATACATTTTTTGAGCACCCCGCAATTGCAGCAAATTACAGTGGCGAAAAAAGGGAGCCAGAACTTGAAGTCCAAAGACATTTGGCACTTGAGCAGCTTTCAGCGGTGGCATTGTTGCAGCTGAATGTGACTTTTGCTTTTCCTGCGTCCCTGCCACATGTTGAGTGGCATAAAATTGTGTCACACACAGCGCCCACCGCCCAGTGGGGTTTCGGGTGCTTTCTTTTTTCTGGGGTGGCTGGGTGGTGCGCCACGCGTAGCATGAAATTTGCATAAATTAAAGAGCGCAGAGTCAGCACTGCCAACAGTTCTTCTTCCAGGGAAAGTGTAGCGGGCAAAAAAGAAACCGCAATAAGTTGTTTAATTTTCCGTAACGATTTTATAGCCCTCGGTTACTTGTTGCATCACGGAGTTTTAGCCCTGATCATAGTGCTCCGTTCGAAATGGAAAGTTGTGGTTAAGTGCTATTGGCTCCTTCGTTTCATTGCCTTTTCTTTAAAATGTTGCTTTAACTTACCATTTGGAAATTTATTCAATTGAAAGTTTTATACATTCCTCTCCAAAATTAACCATCTCTACAAAAAACTTTATCCCAGATTTTTTTAAAACAAAATAATGCTCCTGAAAGCTAAAAAAACAAACATAAAAAATATAAACCACTTTAGACGAAACATTTAATCGTATATTCTATATTTTATAAAAATTTAATATTACGATTTTAATATTTTTCACGGGGCTTAATTTTAGCCAATTTACAACGCAAAAAATACTTCCTATTTGAAAAAATGCATGCATGACAAACCAAGTACAAATATATTTTTTCTTCTAGCTTTTTTGTTTCTTAAATTTATTAACTGCTAAATATACAACGTTGTAATACACTTTATTCTTCATATTTCGTTGCACTATCATCAAAGCAAACTTTTTTAGTGATTGCGTTTTAAATTAATTATTGTACAAAAACTGGGCAATTGATTCTCAACTACACGCTACATAAACGGTGAAGTGGAATATTTAAAATCACCGAAATCAGATTTACGACAAATAATTTCGAATGCACAATCGGCCGACACACAGGGTTCTCCATGCCCAGCGTGGCGTATGCGTAATTTTCAATTAAAATCTAGGAGACCAACGCCCAAAATGCATTTGCGATGACAGTTTCAGTTTCGGTTCCATTGTCGTGTTTTTCTGAAATGACGGAAAACAATATTTGAATTTGCGTGAGCGGAAAATGGCCGAGCCATAAAAGTGGAAATGAAGGCTCAAAGAGTGCGGCATGGGATTTTGGGGGGAGGGAGATGGGGAAAAGCACGCATCGCAGCGTTGATAAACTGTGCATAATTTTGCATATCAAAAGCAAAAGCAGCAATTAAGCCTACATGCACTAGATGCACGAGAGCGGCATCGCACAACAATTGCTTTTGGTAGATAATTGCTGCAGATGTGTGGGTGTGCGAGAGCCCGGGACCGGCCATTCCATTCCATTCCGCACACACGTATTCGCATCCTGTTTTGTGTGGGACAGAAACGCTCCACACTCCGGTAATTTTCATAAAATTAAAGCCACAACAGAGCTGCGAGGGCTGTCAAATGGTTAAACGCACCGGTAATCAAACTCTTTTATTTAATTTTAATAGCATTTGATTATAAAAACATAAATAAAGATATTTCAAAATTAAATATATTTTTACCTGTTCAAGAAAAAATGATAAAACTCGAATCTTTAAAGCAGTTAATTTTACTTTTTATATCCACTTAAATTTATTACAGTTTTAAATTTTAAATTTTTTTATAGTTAATATTAAGAATTCAGAGTAAGCCTGAAATTCTAATAACCCACCTCGTTCCGCCACTTTATATCGTTGTTTTCTATTTAGGTATGCATCACATTTTCCACACATAAAATAATTATAATTTTGTGCGTGCTTTGATTTTGTGCCACTTGACAATTTTCCATTGCGTTTCCTGTAAATATCAAATTGCAAACGAGCTCAGAACGCTGCTCTCATTATTCGCTCATATATATGTATACGTGAGCCCACATTTAATAAATATGTTTGTCATAAACAGGAAAAGCTTCTGCTTTGGGATATTATCACTAGGAGCAACAGTTAATAGGTGTGGGAAATCGTTCTCTTTTTGATGAATTTTATTAAATGGAAAATGTGCTGAGGAAGCTATTAATAATAGGGTTTATGGAATGGAATTTTAATGCGTAATAAAAACACCTTCTTGTGTTATTTGCACATACTTCGATCGGGTAAAAGGAGCTATCTTCTATTTAATTTTCCGATTTAATTCTTAACATATGTCGACCACTAGTAATATTTCCTTATACTCATAGTTGCAATTATTTTGTTATTTCCTTTTCACCCCTTAAGGGTACACCGTAGTTTTAATTAGTTTTCTAATTAATCGGAGCAAGTTGAGCTTGGGGTTACTTCATTCCTCTATTTTTTCTCTGATTATTAACGTACTTTATTATTTTCACTGAGAATGCGTGTGCTTTGTTTATTTACTTTGAAGTACTTGCGTAGCTGGATATTAAAAATTCATTGCTTCCAAATCCAATTAAATTTCTCATTAATATGCAAGCGAAGTGAACGTGAACACCTGCTCACATGCTCAGCCAGTTAAATATGTCACCCTCGAAAATCAAGACTTTGATCTTAAAAGTTTTGAAGCACCTATGCTAATTACACAAGGCGAAAGTTGACGTCACAACTCTTGACCTTTGGCCCTAGCCAATAGTTGGAAGGTGAAAGGAGAAAGGAGCGTAAAATAATCATGCCGCAGCTTTTAGCCAATTTGTGGCTCATTCATTAAAACCCGCTTAGCTGGCGAAAACCAGTGGAAAAGCCGTGAAACGAGCAGAGGGCGCAGTGGAAAGCCCACATCATGCGGGTTGTTGACATAAAAATTACGCGCATGAAAGTCAACAGGGAAAATGAGTTAAATCAACATCATAAGCGAGCGTCATTTGTGGAGTGGAAAGCGTGGAAAGTGGAAAGAGGAAAACAGGAGGAAAAGTAGAAAAAAACCGCAGCGAAATTAAATTAGTTGCACAAAATGCTGCGGCGGCCGTATTCATTTTATTCATTTATGTGGGTACACTTAAATAGTGCAAGCTCAGGGTGAAAAAGACGTTTTTATCTATGCAAACAATGCAGAACGCCCTTTTTAAATGAGTTAAATAAAGTTCAGAAGTGTAGGTAACCACTTATAAAGGGATATTCCGTGTGAGCCAAGTTCACTATTGACACAAAGCGGTAGAGAAACTAAAGTGCCAGAAAAGCAAACATATTGAAAGGCAAAAGGTTTATATAATGAGTTAATAAGCGTGAATTATTTTATGAGCAAACACACGTAATGGGAGTATTTAATGAAATAAATTTGTTTAAGGAAAGTTTTCTGTAAACAAATACAAATAAATTATTAACTGAAATAGAATGCTTTTAAATAAAATTTATAAAGGGAACGGCTTTCGACTGAACTATTTAATTTAAATAAAATTTGTTTATAAACAATCAAAATGCTGTTAAATGGACTGCACAATTTTGAATCCATTAAAAAGTACTTCTAAATGCCACCTGCTATTGAGTTTGCCATCAACTGTTAAAAACTTTAAGAAGCTTTCGATTTATTTGTACAGTGTGTTCGAAATCAAAAAAGGAAACCAAACAGTAAACATTGAGGAAAAAGTATTGGTTTGGGATACAGCTAAAACGCTAAGCTCTTAAGCGCGTTTTTATTTATTTATATAAAACGCTTTTTATGACGGTTTGTTTGCAATGCATATTGAAAGCCAGCTCTGCCCGATGGCCATTCATATTTATGTATATACAATTCTGTACATATTTTTGCTAATATTTTAAGCTGATTTCCGCATGGAATTGAACGGTAACAAAACAAGATAAGCGGCCACCATCAAAAGCCTGATTTTTTTAACCATAAACCAGGCTTATGTAAAAATAAAAATAAACTAAAATGTAGTCAAACAATAAATAATATTTACGAAATGGCCACAAGGATTTAACAAAGTGATTGCAGAGATACAAAAGTATTTAAATTATAATGCGAAAATGAATTTGAATTGGGATTGATGAATAAATAC
Organism: Drosophila takahashii; assembly: GCF_030179915.1. Lineage (NCBI taxonomy): Eukaryota > Metazoa > Arthropoda > Insecta > Diptera > Drosophilidae > Drosophila > Drosophila takahashii. The sequence continues at coordinate 13,516,592 of NC_091680.1, forward strand.
CTTGACAATTCTTTTCATTTATTTTTCTTTGTCACTCATACTTTTGGTTTTTATTTGGCTTTGAGTCCAGGTGACCCAGAATTCAATTGAAGCAATAATTGCGCACATAAATCAATTCTGGGCGTTCGAAAATGATTTAAATATTGCACAAATATTTTGCCCAAAAAAACAGGCCAACTAATTGGTCCACCTGCCAGTTGTCAAGTCATAAAACAAAGTAAAACGTATATTGAATAAATATAAAATATATAAATAAAATACGGTCGAAAAGTGAGCACAGGTGCATATTACCAACAGATATAAAATAACCACGCACAAAATAAACGAAAAGGATTCGAAATTCGCCTGCATCTGTGTGAGGAGCACACAAACACAAATCAAGATCCGGTTGTGATATAAGGTAAAAAAAAATGACAAGAAAGATGGCCTATTTTTTGGCACAGTGAATCGCATAGCAGCCGTTTTTGATTTATTCATATTTTAGGCAAATGGAAGAGCAACAAATTTAGGGCCAAAATTGTTTTCTATTTTTTGCATACTGTAAACATCGTATTGATGGACACCGTTTCTGATTTGTTGATTGTGTCAATTTAAAATGGCGTAGAAAATATTTGTTCAATTTTATTGATTGCAATGTGGGGCATATGTATTTTTTTTTTGCGGTATGACGGCCGTTTACTTTTTTATTCTGGTTTTATTGATTCGCCACTCAACCAGAAGTGAATAGATATGCTGGACAATATATGTATTAGGACTTCAGTGGCCATATAAAACCAATAAGATGAGATCGCGAAACATGTTTGCAAATATCTAAACGAAATTCAATTTAATCCCTAATCTTCAGTATTGACAGACTTAATTACATTTTTGGTATAGTGTTTGTAATTAGGCCAAATGCCACATGTAAACCAATTACACCTGATAATATCAAAAATATCATAATTCGCCTAAAGCCGTGACAATGAAAATTACCTAAATTTGTTGAATAAATCTCCTTTGAAATTAAGTTGGCGATTTATTTTTGAACCTTATGTCGCTTGAAATATTTTAAAGAAAATGTTGTATTCAATCAAAGTCAGAAAACAATTAAGATTTTACATGTTCTATGCAATCACATTAATAACCAATAATTTAATTAAAAATGAGCTTTGCTAATTAACTGGCTGCCAATTAACGATATCAATTACACAAGAATATTCAATACGTTTTATGGCAATTATGCCACTCAAATTGAATTCGAGACCGAACGTTGGATTGGCACTTCCGTTTCCGTTCTATTAACACACATTTCCGGCGCATTCATATTCAAGCATGTGCAAGTTTGAAACCCACAAAAATCTATGTTCAATATTTTTTTTTTTCTTTTGTTTTGACCCCCTTTTTTTGTTGATGTTGCGGGAATATAAAAGGAAGAATAAAACGAATTTCAGCTGGCGAAAAAGTCTGTAAATTAGTATGTGATATTTGGGATAGTTTGCCCTTTGGCCCAGCCAAACCGGAAACGAAAGCTGCAGCTGGAAAAGGGGGGAAAGTGGAGAAAGGAGGAAGTGGGAAGTGGGACAGTTGGATGCAACATGACGACGGTCAGACCAATCCAACCGGAACAAAACCAAAACGCAAAAGCAAAGCGCAAACTCCAATTGCAACTAATTTCTGTTTTATGGCCCCCTTGCACAATCACACACACGCACTCACCAACACATACGTGATTTCACAATCACACACACACTCATAAAGAGAAAACTTTTGTTTGCAACGTTTGCCGCATTGGCCGCGTGGTTGGATTTTCGATACGCTTTCAATTTCCTTGCGGGCTCAGATCCCAGCAGCGAAAACCAAAATGCTCAATGAATCCGAACAAACGAACTAAAAAAGAGCAAATAACATATTCGATATCTGGTTTTGTGTGCGAATGAATGAAGTTTGGGATTTTTGGTTTGCCATTAAAAGAAATCGAAAACCAGAATCGGTCAAAGCATTCATAAAAAATGCCAATTAATTGCTTGGATGACTTTTAAGCTCCATAAAAATATTTCAATGTAAAAATTTCGCTTTCATATTAGCTAGAGGCTGTATTTTTTCCACCTATGAACAGAAATAACAGAATGCACAGTTTCAGCACTAAGGAATACCCAAAAATATTAAAATAATTTAATATTAGCCACACTATATAAAGAATCCTTTGTATTTGTGGATTCTAAACTCCATTTAATGGTTCTGCTATGATAAATGTGGCACTTCATATTTCAATTGTAAACTGGAGACCATAAAGTATGGCAAATGAAGAGCAGGAGCACATTAATTAGATAGTAAAAGAATCCATCTCTCTCCATCCAACTTTTTCCGTATCCTTCTCGCTGGCATCTTGCCTCTCTCTCGCCGCAATGCGTCAGTAAACGAGCGATTAAGTGAATGATGCAGAGCTACGGCAACACTCGGCGTATAATTAATTTTAAATGAGAACGGCACTACCACGTCCTGTCACATCCGTCTACCCTCCGTCCCGCTGCCCCCCATATGAGACTGCCTTGTTGTCCTGCATGTTTATCCCACATATCCTTAGCTGTCCAACGCCGATGTGTGTGCTTTGTTTGCCCGTCTCTCTCACTCCCCAGACGTTGACAGTTTTATAAATTTACCATTTGTTTTATTTACAACATTTTCGCTTTGCCATATTTATTGTTTAATTACATAGCAAGCTTTAAAATTAATTACCCACTATTTTCAGAGTGTCCTACTAAGACCAGTAATTAACTGTATTGGTTAATCGTTCGGGGGCAATAAAAAAGTAATTATTTTGGTTCTCTTTATAGATATTCAAGCATAGGAAAGTGAAATCAACGGAGTGACAGGCAGGGTCACAACATGTTAAATCAATTAAAAACTATTCAAATATTTTTACTGAAGAGTCAAAACGGGAATAATTTAACTTATTAAAAATAATTTCTTGTTCTCTTTATTTTGCAGCATTTAAACAATCTACAAGGCAAATAATAATTTTGATTTTTACCCATGTTAATTGTTCGTTGGAATGGAAATAAAATTTGGCAAACAACTTGGATTCATTTTGATTTTCAACACATTTACATTGCACTAAATTATATATATTGTAATTAGCTTTAAATTTAGTTGTTCTGTAACTAATATACCTGGTGATTGTTGAGTATTATACTCTCGCAAAATCAATTGTGCTTGCTGTGGCAAAAATACAATAATTTCAAAGCATTTTCGCCGTGGCTTGAATTTTATTCATATTTTGCTTTTTGGCAGCCCCTTGACCTGTTCCAAAATAAATGTGTGTGTACCGACGAGAAAGCCTTTTTGACTATTTTCGTCAGCGTGTAAATATTATTTTTATACTTTGCCAGCCAGGGAACAAGCACACACTCGTTCCCCACGTTGCCGCTCCCATGTCAAAAAAGTTTACACTGTGCAAAGAGTTGGGGGCACACAAACACGCACACACTTTGGGGTTGCCTCTGCCTGTTTATTCAATCAACAACTGGGGAGGGGATGGCATAAAAAGGGATGGGGGCGGGACTCAATGCCACAATGCAGAAGGACATGACAAACGCAAGATGACAGTTGCCATGTTGAAAAGTGTCACAGCTACACACACTCACTCACTCTTCGGTTATCTGTCCATGCAGGAGGTTTTGCATTTGTTCCCACGCCACAGTGACTACAAAGTTTTTCTACTATTTAAATCATGACAGTTTATCTAAGCAAAAAGTAACCCACTTCCCTCCACAGTCCGACGGAAGCCGCAACAGTTGCCACACCTTTTTGTACAACACCACCCATTTGAAGAGACAATCCCCATTCCGATCTCGAAAACCCCCTGCCGCCTGGACCACAGAAATTTTCTCGCTGTTTTTGGCATCTTGTCAAGTTGCCGTCAGTTGGCCGCAATTTTCTTGTTTTTCTTTTCTCTCTCCCCAGCCTGTTTCCTTTTCATTTTACCTAAAACTTTGCCATTTCCCTTGCGTGAGAGGCGATAATATAACATTTCTTTTCACCAAGAAGTTATGAACGCGAAATTCCGAAAAACTTTTCCAACATCTACGGACAAAATCAAAAATAATTAAGTGTATTAAGTTTGGCAAAAGAGAAATCAAAAGAAAATGTTTATTTTCTGTATCAAACTGATTGACTCGGCGCAGCAGGTCGTAAAGTAACGCCCTATGTAAATGACTCGAAAAGTAGTATTTTTATAGGCGGGGAAAGTTTCCTTCACACCTGCAACCCCGTTAACCTGATAGAGTCTGAGGCCAACTTGGCTAATCAAATTAGCGGCTGTTGTGATTTATAGACCGCACCCCCGAACTTTTAATTTATGCAACTTAATTGAAATGCCGTAAAAAATCAGCCAAAACGAGAGCGAAGGAAAACGTGTAACTAAATTTATGCGTCCTTCATCCTTTTATTGGGTTAGTTTGCGGAACTAGGATTTGTAGGGTAGCAGCAGGTTGTGATGGGCTGAAGGAAGTGGAAAGGCTGTGCAATAAATAAATATCATATATTTAAATAGCAGTATAAAATGTATATTTTGTAACTCTCTTTTAAAAATAATTTTTTAAATTGTATAAAATATTTTTGGGTATCAACTAAGCGACTTTATCACTGCGACTTTTCCTTTGATGCGTGCTAGAAAGTTTCATGCGGTGTGTCGCGTTAATGAATCTGGCTATGAGGGGCCAAATCGATTAGCCAAAATGCCCCAGTCGCGGACTAGTTGAAATTTCCCTCCGAATTCATTCGCTTCGTATTTCGAATTAATTAAAAACCTGTCAGCGGCAGCGAGAGCGCGGATCAGACCGAAGGCAAAATACATGCTACATAGTTGCAGGCTGAGCAAATTACATACATTAAGTATACGCATTGTGTTCAAGATAATTCTGATGCCGGAAATTACCAGGTGAGTCAACAATTCGCCCCATTTTTTTCTGGTTTCCTCTTCGAGGGGTTATCATTTTCTCTTTTTTTTCCCCTCTCGTATCAAGGCAACCTTTTTTGAAACGCATAACAATAACGAAAATTTGAAAGAGATAAAAGACTTGAACGTGGGCCGGAAAACGGAAATGATTATTTCAGCTCCTCCGCCATCTCATCTTCCTCTTACCAAAGGCTCGATGAGGGGGCGGGGCCAAGGAGGCGTTGGCGGCCATTGTTGTCATTGCGCCATTGTTCCATTACTGAATTTTGTTGCCGCCGTTGATGCTGCTGCAATTTCATTTGCCCCGGTCTTTTTCCTTCTTTCTTGGCCGTTATCAGTGACAAACGGCCGGGGTCAGGTCGTAAACAGGGGGAGGGGATGGGCTACTTCGGGGCGGACAGGCACACAATTTACACATTTAAAATTCAAATAAAGTCATTTGCATGCAGACGAAATGAGCGGCTCGGCCATCTGGACACTGTCGCAACATATGCGACGCTGTCTGACCTTTGAACTCGGCCCCACGCCCCAGTGGCTTTTTGTTTTTGTACATTTGTCATCATTAGTGACCCGACCTGGCTGGCCAAACAAAAAAGGCCCGAAAGAACCGAAAACATAAAGGTAGACCAACGAATTTGCCGGGGAAAGCCCCGTGGAAAGTGGCCAAATGAAGCGACAGCCAGAACTGGCTTAGCAAAGTGGATTTTCTGTTGGGAATTGGTGGGGGAAACCTGGCTTAATTTATACGACAAAATTTAGGTACTTTTGACAAGTTTGTTTATTTTTTTGAAGGTTCCACGTACTCATATTTCAGCTACTTTTTAATTTCCTTACTTTGATGGATCACTCTTTTTGTTTAGAGTTGAACACAAACATATTTTGTTCTTTAATATTGATCTGCTACTGGCATTCAAGTGAAACTACGGACTAAGCTGTCTGTTCAATGTTTTGACAGGCTTCCCGGGCAATTTCGCAGTCCGCCACTAATCCAGACAAACTCGGCTTAATTACTTACAAGCAAATTGAAACCATAAATAAATAAAATGCGTTGAAACGAAAACTTCAACGGTCGAGGAGAAAAAATGTATGGCGCAGAGCGGTGAACAGAAAGCAAACCTAATACCCATATTGATAACTTAAGCCAGATGATTTACGGCCTGGTCAATCAACAAGGAGCAGCGAATGCGGCCCTAAGTCCTCGGCTAAGACCTATCGATTTGACTTTTGATTGATATTTGTATTGGGCTTACTGGGTATTTGGACGGAGAGAACATCCAGGTTAGGCATAAATCCTTTAAATGAAGTTAGAAAGTTGCCGCCACGGCTTAGGCGTATCAATTTTAATAAATTTCCGCATGTTCCGCCATTAATTTCAGTTAATTTGCCATTTTTCATGCTTTGCCACACGACACATTCGGCACGCTACAGCCATTCTGCGAGGACCTTTGCATACAGCACCGCCCGTTCATCAATGACACACGGCGAAGAGGCACCGTAAATATCCTCGGAGGCAGCCAATATGTTTACACGCACAGGGAGCTCTCCTGGCTTTGGCTTTGGCCAGGAGATTTCCACTTCCACTTCCGTTTCCGCTTCCGCTGGCAGCCCGCTCAATGGATCATAAATTTCGCAATGCATCGTAATTCTTTACCAGGTTGAGGCTTTCCAAAAACCGGGAGAAGAGGATGAGGGGCTAGCTACAAGTTGGCCATTCGTTGGCGCTTTCGGCTAATAGTTGCAGAGATGAAGGACATCACGACTGGTGGAATAAATATTGAAATTGCCAGAAAAGAAAACTTTCAAGGCACTCTCTGAATATGCTACAAAGCAAAACTTTCCCAAGACAGACGGCTCTTGCGATTTTGAAGTTTCTGCGCCTGGCCAGAGCTAATTTTCCCTGTCGGTTAATTATTCAAATGGATAAGTAATCTCCCACTTACTGGTAGCCTTTTGGAGTTATGCTTTCTAGAGTTCCCCGGCACGGGGCTTCGATTGTGAATGGAGTTTATGCCGAGGATTTCACTCTGATCCGCCTTAGCAATTCCCAGTCGTGTTGGCTTGAAAGAAGGGTCAGAGCCGAGTGCTCGATGTTCTGTTTTCGGTGCTTAACATTCAAGTGCTCTTTCCCTGCAATTGTTTCGCAAATGAGTGGAGGCCGAACTTTTTGTGGTCCTTGGCCATTGACCAGCTGCTGCTCTATTGATTTTATTCCCTTTATGCTCGGCTCCTACCTGGCTGGGATTATGGTTGGCTCTTTGGCCGGAACTTAATGGAGATTTAACCAAATTGCATGCTGAGCCATTCAATTGGTGGGCAGAATGCCTAATTACTGAGGAGCTTAATTCAATCTGTGGGAAATCAATATAACTTCTTTGTTCTTGGGTACTCACAAAAAAATACAAGTCGCGGGCAATTCGATATGCGCATGGTAAATTTATGGTAGTGGGAGTGGGAGCGAGAAGTACAAAGTCTCTCAATTCGAAGTAGAGCGAGATAGCGCTTAAAGGTACATGAGTGGGAGTGATAAAGTCACATTCGAAATTCACTCTGGCCTGTTGCCTACATTTCGAGCATATCGAATCGGGGTGCCTTCATATCAAGTCAACATTTATACCACATAACTTTAAATGGATCATCGTTTAATATCATGTTTTGTGGGTTTACTTTAATTAAATTCGGTTAAAAAAATTTGCAAAAAATCGTGGGGGTAGTTTTAATAACCTTTTGAACGGCTGTGAAATCAGATCGGCGAAAAGTCTTACAGGAGGACCGCGAGGCTGTTATGAGTTTTATTTTGATCGGAATAAAATAAAAATCATAGGATAAGTTATTTTTACAAAGTGGTTAAAAAAATTTGCAAAAAATCGTGGAGGTTGCTTTGATAAGCCTTAGACGGCTGTGAAATCAGATTGGCGAAAAGTCTTACAGGAAGCACGCGAGGCTGTTTTGAGTTTTATTTTGAGCAAAAAAAATAAAAATCATCAATAAAAATTATTTTTGAGTCCTATTTTTTTTTTATCAAAAATAAAGATTACCATTGAACAAAAAGATAAAAATCAAAAATTTAAAAATCATGGCGGGAATGCATAGATTGGACAAAGATAATTATTTGGGTGAAAATCATTTTTTTTTAGGCCTATTATAAGTGGCCGATTTTTTTGTTTGAAAAAATAAAAATAATAATTATTTTCGGTCCCTGTTAATTTTGCGTTTAGAGCTAAAATCTTTTTTATTCATAACATGCATATATGCACTTAATCACACTCACCTATTACAAAAAGCTAACGTTTATGAAGCAAACAATATTGTTGAGGTGTCACAAACAACCTACGGCGTTTACGAAAAAACCGAAAATCCGCAAAATAAACAAAATGAGGCATGGCCGATGAAATTATGCGCAGGAAAACATTTTGACAGAGGCATTAAAAGCAGCCCAGTGCCGCAAGGATAACCCATTGAAATGTGTAGGGGAAAAAGTGAAATCGAAACGCCTGAGGGCATATAAAATGCACACAACTCGCGCCGGCAAACACACTCGTTTATCATACGAATTATTCAATTGAAGCAAAAGCAACCGCTGCATTTGGCAGCCAAGGGGATTTTTCACGTGGCTCTTTTTCCGCGTCTCACTTTTCTTTTTTTTTTGTCCAACAGCCCCTCGATCTTTCGGCGGCTTGCCAAATGTGGAAAACCCGATAATGACGCGGATGATGAACGCCTGCCACAGCCACATTCGCATCAGCAGTCGGTTTCGCGTCCAAGTGGCCTTGGCGGTGATTTAACTGCTCGCCGACCGAGTGAAATATAAAATCAACTTCGACTTGGCATGGATGGGAAAAGGGAGATTCGAAAATGGGCATGGGAAAATCCATTGACCAATCCACTCTGGAAAAACCGCTGTGCAATTAATGTTGAATGAGGTAGCACTGAGTCCTTTTATCGTTTCGCAAATCTAACAGGATGCTTGCAGTTCGGACTTGAAGGATGCTCATTGACGACTAATAGCACTTTTAGAGAAATAATAACCAAATTGACAAAAATTACTATAAATTAAAATATTTGTAGATAATTGTAAGGCATTAAATTTAGGTAATTAACATTTTTTAAATATAATATAATGTTTTCCAGCCCCAAAACGAATGTTAAGAGTATTGATTTGCATTCATCTTATTTTTTAATTTCTTTAAATGCCTTAAAGTGCTATTACACCCTTCGAATAGACCCGAATTAACCGCAGCCACAATCAATGTTGCACTTCTTCAACATTTTTTTCCCCCACTTGCGGTTTCTAATTAAGTGTTGCAGATACTCGGAAAATGCAATTTACACACACACACACTCACACTTTCTCCCCGGCAAGCGGCGTCCCCGTCGCCAGATGGCGCTAATGAACTTCCGCTGTCAAATGAAACGCTTACCATGCAAATCGCACCATTTTCAATAATTGAAGACGCCTGCCACCGCATTGTTATTATCATTTTCATTTTGTGCTTCCGCCACTCGACTGTTTTACTTTTCCTTGGTTCATTCGTGTACGTTTTTTTCGTCATTTTTTTGTACGGAGAGTTCCGCACATGATTCACATCCGTTTAACGCCATTTTCTTCTCGATGGCCCCAGAAAGTAGGCAACAGTTTTTTTGTCGTTCATTTGCTTCTTCTTTCAGTTGGCGCCGGCAAATTGCTCGCATTTAAATGCAAAAATTGTCGGCACGTCTAGGTGTTCATGATGTCCCACCTGCCCCAACACCTTTTGCTCCACTTCGCCCTCTTTGGCCCCCCTGAAAATTTACTGCTGCGCGTGCGTTTTCATTTGCTTTTACTGTCTTCGCTCTATCTTTCATTTTCCTCTGGGTCGTTTTTTATTTTTTTTTGGATTTTATTTATTTGCCCAAGATTTATGTCACAAGCAGGAAGACAGGCCCGTCGCACGAACACACACGCACACACCTGTGGGTCACATACGCATGTGTGTGTGTGCGTGCGTGCGCGTTATGAATATGTATGTGTTCATTATGTGGAAAGAGGGGTGGAGGGCTGGAATTTTTTTGCAACTGCGGAAATGTTCCACAACTTTGAACTGGCACAGGAATTATATTTTAATCATCCAGCCAGATTCTGTCGGTGTTTCCGCATTTGCATTGTAAAGGGCCGAACGAGGGACCGGAAATCTAAGTTTTTGAGGTTATTGAACTCAGAGGTGGATGACACAATTAAGCTTAGGTGGCCAAACCGTAAGTGAGCAATGAAAAGAAATGTACTTAAAACAATAAGTATTTTAAACTTGTTGCTTAGTTGTGTTCAAAAATTTGTTAATTAAATTTAAATTTGTATTTATAAATATCTCGAAAGATTTACACATGGAAATATATCTGTACAATATTATTTATATTAGAATTTCCGGATCAAATATGCAAAGTGGTCACTCAAATGAAATATTTTCAAACAAATGACCAAATGCTAATAACAATTCCGTTTCATGATAATCAAAATTTTCAATGACAATTAAAATACGGCTGGCATCAAAGTACGTTAATGAATTGCAGGTAATGACAAAATGTTATGCATATCGAAACGGCCATAAAATTTGGCAAATGAAAATGAAATGTTGAAATTGGAAAATTTACGCCAAACTGCACTTGCAAATTGTGAATGGCAAATGGCCGGTGGTCGGGGCTCAATTGGCTGGTTCGGAGTGAAGTGCTTTGAGCCCGGGTTCATTTGCCAGCGGGCCTTGTCACATTTCCCCTCGGTCCGCTTGTGTTTTGCGTTACGGCCGATTTAATCTGCCATCGGAGCCCTAACAACATGGCCAACAATTAAGCCGTGCGTGCAAATTCAGTGCAAATTTCCTATTTATCGCTGCTACTATTGCCAGCTTTTGTTGCCTGGCAAAAAGTCCCGATGCTTTGGGCCTTTTTCGAACCGCAGGCGCCCATTTCAGCGCCGAAAACGACTCCCAGTTGCCGTCGGCAGTGTCCTGACAACCGAAAGTACAGAACCGATACCGATACCCCTCCATTGGATTCAGTGATTAACTGCCTCGTTTTCGATGCTCTTCGATCGCCAGAGCTTTTAATTCAAAATACCAGAGTGCTAATTTGTTTCCGGAGCTACGTACCAATAATGCCTAATTAGTAAGTCCGACAAAGTGGCACAAATTTTGCATCTACGAGCATGTGGGTCATTGGCTCTCGACTCACCCCTAATCTCTCGTCCATTTCCTGATTGAAATCAAACGGCAAATGGGGGCGAACTTAATGAAATGTCAGCAGTAAACTGGCAGCAGAAGGCAGCATGTAAGAATGTGAGCAGGAAAAGCGCATTTGGCCAGTGAAGCAGAAGAAAAGCTACGCAAAGGAAAGCGGCAAGAAGTGCTGAATGAACCGAAGTGCAAAACGTTTTTTGTCCCAGGGTTTTTGTGCTTATGAATAGCTCACCTGTTGTATAAATTTCCAAGTACGTAGACGAGGGAATCTTGATGAATTGAGCTTGTTTATGTGGGGAATAAATATTTACATGCAAGCTTCTTCAAAATATAAGATGAATTCTAGTATAGTAAAACATAAATCTGTACTTCCCCGCCGGAATCAAATAATTATCAATATTTTAGCAGTTGCCAAAACGGAAATTATTACCTACCGAAATAATATTCAGCCATATATCAATTAGTTTTATTAAGGAATTCGATGTGACAGCAAATGAGCCATAAATCATTTCACTAAGCCCACAAAACAAATTGAAACTGCCTTCTTGTTGGACAGTAATGATGGCATCCGTAGATACGAGGATATCCAAAAAATATCTGGCTAATTGCATGGCATTTAATTTTTCACTCACTGCTAATGAACCCTTTGGCTGCACTCCAATTACCAAATAAACAAAATGTAATTAGCAAATCATGGCCATAAAAACCTGTCGTTCATAACATACACGAAAATAAAACTTTGTCTAAAAAGTTTTCAAATAATTTGCATTGCTGGGTTGTCATTACAAAACAAAAAGCCGGAGAGACCAGAGTTTTGGTTCATATTTTCCATCAGCAACTCAGCATAGATTGCAACGCTATGATTGGGCAATGAGCGAGATCAACAAATAAAATTAATTAAAACTTTGTCAAAAATCCAATCAAGTGAATAACGAGAGGTAAAAGGAAGTTCGTTTGCTTCTATTAACTTTAAAGCATTGCCAATCATTAGTTCACTTCAGTTAAACCCCAACCAACTTCTCAACAAGCTGACCTATCTGGCATCGCAAATTGCAGCTCATCTTCGTTGCTGGCCATGGCTCACTGACTTTTAAACCAATATGTAAAGGAAAATACAAATGAAAATAAAGTAACGAAGTTGTTACAAACAGTACAAACAAGTGAACAATAAAACCACTTAAAAAGCAAGCAGCAGAAAATTTCCCTTAACCCCTCAACCCCTCAACTCCCGAGAGCCACCGACACCCACATATAAAAACTAACACGCAGAACAGCAGAAGCAGAAGAAATGGCAGGATCCGGAGGAGTAGTTACAGCAACAAGCAGTAGTATTCGGTAGTCAGAGTGTCTGTCTGCCTGTCCCATATAAAAAGCAAAATAATTGGCGTGTCAGACATTTTGTTACGCCCAATTTAAGTGCTTCCTCGTTGGCCCTCCTAAAAAAAAAAGGAGGAATTTTCGGTTTCGAGAAGTGCGAACCTTAACCTATTCTCCCTTAAATAAAAGACTACAAATGTAAGCGGAAATGTGTTTTTATTTAAAAGAACTCCAACGAATCATCCGATAGGCTAACAATAGAACTAATTCTTGCGTGCTGAAAATCTGAGGAACTATCGCTTACGTTGGGTATATAAATATTGCTTTCGGATGAAAGATCTACAGAAGAATCTGTGTTGGAATCTGTTCTACAATCTGGGTTGGAAGATGCTTCGGAACTTTTAGCGGAATCTGTTTCAGAATCAGCGCAGAAGCATTCAGCGATAGATGGACTAGGTTCATCGGAATCACCGCAGCTTTCTTGGGAGGAACCCCGAAAGAAATCCTGGAACGGGTCCTGTGGGGCATGCTCAGAGGAATCCTGAGAAGAATCTCGTGAAGAATCCCGAGAAGAATCCGATTCATAAGTACTTTCGCAATTCGTTTCGGAATAAGTTTCTGAAGCCGTTACGAAACCCGCTTCGAAATTAGTTTCTGAATTCTCGACGAAACTCGTTTCGGAACTTAAATGTTGGAGAAAATACGTATCTTCTTCTGAAGAGCTATCTTCTTCGGAATCGGTCATAAAATTGCTTAAGGTATCTTCACTAGAATTAACAGAGCTCATATCACTATCAGAGAAATCCAAATAGTCTTCGAAAACAAAGCCATCATTATCATTTTTCGTTTCCAAGGAACAACGGGAGTCCTCTTCGAAACTCAAAGGTTCATATACGCAATAATCTTTCCTGGCAGATAAGACTTTATAGTCTTTGGCTATAGTTAAGCGATTGTGAAATGTACCGGGTGTTTTCCGAACACGCCGCATATACCTTAGGAATACTTCAACGGTCAGTTCGTAGCAGCCGTTTCTATCCAGTATATATTCATACGGACACTCGGAATCCCGAACCCAGTTGCGATTATCCCTTCCATGCAATTCTGGCACAAATTTGCCCTCATGATGTTCTTCTTGTTTCAGCATTGCATTACCAATGCAGACGCATATGTGGTCAGCAAGTTCTGGCTGCAAATTTTTCAGATTTTGCGCCCAAAGAAGAAGAAATCCGGGTGGCATCATTTGAAACCTTACCAAGCTGAGAACATTTTCTATGTACCCTTTGCGCCTCCGGAACTTTGACAGTAGCCAGTACAGAGCTGAGTAGAAAACCTGTAAGCCAAACGAAACTGGATAAAAAGGTTGTATTTAAAATAATGTTAATAGGAATAGGTTAGGAATATATTTTTCTACTTGGGAACATAAAAAAATTTAATTTAATTACAAATTAGCAATTTGTTCTTACTTAAACATCATACCTCAATCTCGGATTGCACAGCCAGGTTATTTGAACTGAGCAGATAGCGCAAGCAGTTGATATCCATATTCCAAAACTCTTTCATGCACACTAGAGCCAGGAAGGACTTGCCCACCCTGGACAGCATCATATCGGCCATCTTGATCATATCCTTGCGCTGGGCCTCCAAAAAGCAGGCGAAGGCTTTCAGTTCCGAGTAGTGCTTCTGGTCGTCCAGGTACTTATAAACGACCTCGGCCAAGGACTGACACTGCAGATGCTCTGCAGCGACTAACAGATCCAGCAACAGTTTGCGGGGACAATATATCTGATCACTAATCATCCAGCCGTAGACCATTTCAAAGCACTCATTGCTCATCAGATTTTCGGGTAATATGAACAAATCTTTCCGCTGGACGTTGTCTTTAAAGAGCGTGCTGTAGGCGAGAAGTTGCAGAACTTGGCACTTGTAGACCGAGTCGCCGACTATGACATTGGCATGCGGACCGACGTTCATCTCAAGGACGAGCTTTAGTTTTTTAAGCAACGACACCTTCCTAAAACGCACCATGTGTCTGAAACGCAGGTGTGGCATATGCTCCTTCCACTCATCGTACATGTATTCCGGCGTAAATGGTGTGAACTCATCCTTAGTGTTGACGCACCTTGGTCCAACTGGTCTGTAGAAATTCATGATGTGAAAAATATATACTTTAAGACACGGGTTATTGATAATATTCAAAAAGCTTACGCTGACCAAAAAATCAGAAAACTTGAAATCTACCAATTTTAAATTGATTAAGTGCTCATTATTGTGTTAATATGTAAATTAATATTTTTATTATTAAAATTAAACAGTTTAAAGTGTAAAAACCAACAATGACAGCACTAATGAAAATTGAATTGATTAAGTGGCTACCCATGCTCGCAAATATATTTATGAATATTTTAATAATTTTATTGTCAAGCCATTAATATTGATGGGCGAGTCTAAAGAATTCTTACAAATTAATCAAGTGCATTCAGTTGGCATATTGACAATGTCCTCGCATTCAATTTTCCCGCACTAAATGCTGCCGTGCGGTTGCTGGTCGATCGAATTAAAATTCATTAATTTGCCATATTATAATGGCATTAATTAAATACCAAAAAGGTCGATTGGTGAGTTGCTGCATTTTAATGTTAATAGTCATTCGATGGGGAGTAATAAATGCAAGTAAGCCGAACAACAAAACCTTTATGTAAATCACCATTTTTGCATGCTTAATTTAATCAGCTATTCAAACGCAATCAATCTTGCATTTATATAAAAAATATATTTAAAAAAAGCTCGCGCACAAAGCATTTTTCTTCCAGAACAATCTTTATGGCCCGAATGGTGTTTATCAAATTTTGAAGAACCGAAACTGTTTCAAATATTTCCCTAAACCCCATTTAACCTCGTTCAGAAAACAAACTAGCAGCTAGCTAAGAGTCGCTTTGCATGTCTGTGCAACATTTAGCAGACCCCGGCATATAATTACAAACACACACACATATACGAAAACACAATATGTCGCTGCAACTCTGCGCACTTCCGCTTAAAACCTTTTACTTCCGGCTGGCAGGACTCGAAAAAAGTACACAACCAGCTCGAAATAGCCAAACTTTATCCGCACATTGCATGTGCCACGCAAATGCAAATTTCATATACTCGTCGTAGCCACTTGCATTCCTTTTTGGCAAGGCTCTCTTCTCGATTTAAATTTTATAATATTAAATGCTGCGAAAGTGTGCCACACAGATACCAAAGCCGGGGATCGTGGCATCAGGGGGCATTATCGCCCTGTAAGTTATGGCGTCAAAAAGCAATCAATTTTTAATTTTGCGTTTAATTAAAAATGCAGCCGGGGCGCAATTAAAATTATAGCCTGCATTAAACATACGGCGTAGTCGAGAGAGCAGCGATAAACGATAAGGGATCGATTTGGGTGTCGGCCAGCTCGAAAGTTAGTCGGCTCTTAAATGACAGCAACCAAAATCTGGTTTTGTTGCAATCAATCATGGCCGCCACGGTGGGTTGGTGGGTGGTTGGCGGTGGTTTGGTGGGTTGATGGGTGGGTAGGTGGCTAGGTCGGCGAATCGATGTGTCGTTGGTGCTCGCTCAGCATCATCGGTAATTGGAAATAGGTGGCATCGTCATCGTGATTGCGCGGTCATCCTGTCCGCAGCAACATAGACACGACCTGACACTCACTACTGATACAGCACTATTTACATTGCGGTAAAAATAATAGCAATATCACTTATGAATGTTACAAAATAAGTACAAAATTCAGCTGGCAATGCTATTTTTATTTAAGCTCATCCGATTTTATCTTTACTATAAAAAATAAGTTGCTTTGTTTAATGATTTTAAAAAATTTAAATCGTCTCATTGAATTACAAATATTTTTACCTTTTAAAGTGTAAATAAAAATGTGTGTTCTAATTATTGAAATTAGTTTTGTTATTTATAACCAATGATTTAAATTCACATTTTTAAATTATAATACATAGATTGGCTTTAATAATAATATTTATACATTTATTTAATTTGACAAAATAAGTGGTCTTCGGATTACCGTAACAGACAGCTCAATAACACATATTATTATGACCGCAGCTGTATGCAGCAACATTTATCTTTCGCTCACATGCAAATGTTGCAACTGCGTTGCGGTTGCGGCTCTAAAAGTTCGGTGCGGACATCGAACGTTCGTTTCAATGGGTTTATTAGCATGCCTCTGTGGCGTATGAGTGATATTTCAATAATGAGCATTCAATAAATTGACAATAATTATCGCCGGACATCATATGACCAATTTGTGTCGCTTCCGAACAAACGACAATTGCCGCATGGTATATTGGATAAATACACAGTCCTCATCACTTACATTAAAAGGATTTGTAATATAAATTACAGCAACAACTTTGATAAAATAATTGTTAAAAATTCTTCCTTTATTTATTTATAAAATTCATACAAACTTTTTTATCTTGAAGCCGCTGTAAGTCGATCTAGTTTTATTATCAACAGAGAAATAAATATAATTTAAATTTAATTAATATCTCAAATACTTTTGGTGGAGTATGTGGTTTGAGTTACGGAAGTTCGACTGTAATATCTACTGTTTGTGTTTGTAAAATAGGCGATTTTTCGAACCTGATTACCCCGTCAAGATAGATTGACAAAAATTATTCAATTGATAGATTAAATCCGCCGATGACAGGACGTTGTATTTGCGTTTAGCCAGCAGATCAAAGGTGTTGACCTAGCCTTTTGCCAAATCACTTTCCATTAATTTTGTCGGCAGGCGGTGAAAAATTTGATTACCCAAAAGCAAAGTGGGCACGTCTGCTGGCTAGAAATTACATGGACATGAAATTTAATCATTCTAATTTGTGGAATTTATGAAGTTTATTGCTCGCGCTTAATAGACACAAATGCTAACAGATTTTTTGGGGGCAAGTGGCAGCGTTATTTCAAGTAGGTCCCGGCTAAAATAAAACCAGCACATTACCTCGAGTTTTATGGGATAATACAGAGCTTCAAATACACTTAAATAAAACAAAAATCAAATAATTTTTCATCATAATAAGCATTAATATGCAATCTTTTCAAATATACTTTACAATAAATTTTAAAATAATTATTTGTTTTTTTTAGGTTCATGGATAAAGGTTAAAGAGAGGGCATTTCTTATTTTAAGAACTTATTTTCTGTGCTTGAAAACCGACCAACATTATTTCCCCTCAGTCGCATTTCTGGACGCTTTCCGCAGTGGCGGTTTTTCCTTTTCGCTTTGCTTTGGCTTTTGTTTTCCAGCTTGCTTTTTTGGTAGTAGCACATGGAGCTTAGGCTCTTTTCCGACTACGTGCGGAAATGTGTCTAAATTGTGTGTAAAAATTTCGCCATCCCGTTGTTATTACATTTTTTGTGCCCCCTCGGCCGCAAGTTGGGGTGACACCATATGGCCCCAGCAGATAAGGCTAAGTAATTGATGGACAACGGACTAGCTTTTGAAAGTGGTTCCCTTAGAAGGGGCCAAAGGAATATTGAAAATTAATTTATGGTAGGAGGTTTTTTTTTTGAAGAAAATTAAACCTTAAAGAGGACTCGTTTTTAGAGGATTTAAAAAGGATAAAAAGTTTATCCATTTGAAACAATACCGTTTGAAACTTCCCACTGTAAAATTTAACGGAGCATTTGCCCAAAACAGCCTCAAGACAAGATTGTTACAATCTAGTCTATAACTTTTAAACGGTTCCAAACCAAAGCCAATTATGTCCTGCCGTTTCTGTGGACCACAATATCGCTATCCCTATCCCCCCACCAATCTCACATAACATTTTCAATTACCATTTGGGGTGATTCGGCCGGGACCACAGCCCCCAATTCCTCGACCCCCGGCGAATGGGGCAAGTTTAGCTACGAAATTGAGACATGTTGTTTGAGTACATTTTGTGGTTTTGACTCTGGCAGCAGGGCTGTGGGAATTTTCATGTTTTGTGTGTGCAATTTTAAATGCACATCGCAGCTCAGCTCAGCCCAGTTTGGCTCCGTTCGGTTTGTTTTTTGGTTCGCCCGACCAATTCCCAAGACCCATGTTGCTGTAACGAGCCGCCTTTGTTTGCTAAAAACTTATCAAGGCTATGGTCAGAGGACTCGGACTGCGACTGGGCAAGTGGGTCCCGAGCCCAGGGTAAACAACGAGCAAATGCCTGCAATGATGATCCTGCAGTTGTCTTCTGCTTCCTCCGGCCTAGTCCATTTTTATAGACTGTCGATTCTGTGTTTGGGTGGGTGGCTAGGCACCTCCGGCCAGATTTCTCCAGTCCTTTGGCCATTGTCCTGGCCACTGGGACGTGTGTACTTTAAAGGTCTTGGCAGTCACTTCCACATGATTGGGCAATTCACAATCTTTTTCATATGGCCACCCCGGCTGTTGTCTAAGCTGATGACTCAATTAACTGCCAAACGTGCTTTTGTGAGCTGTCAGCTGGAAGGGCTTAGCACAACTAAAGACGCCCGATTGCAATTAGCCCATATAATCACTGGTTCGAAAATAGATGCTGATAGCCAGGGACTAAAAGTCGATGGCTTATTTAAAAAAAAAAGGATTTTTAGAGAAGAAAAGCTTTGATGGCAAATTCCAAAGATATTTAAAGTCTGTTAAAGTCGTTGCCATAAAAATAAAGCAGTTAATTGTATATTTTAATAGGCATTATTAAAACTGACTGATCAAACACTTTTGAAAGTTTCAATAACTGTAATAAACAAGCATTTTTCCGCTCAGCATTTTAAATATTAAATCTTTAATCGGGGCAAGAGCAGGCATTAAATGGAACGTGCAAAATCCATGGCCAGCAAAAAGCTGTCATCGAAAGCAGAACAATAAATATGCGCTGCTCATGATTAATGATTTGCACGCACAAACGAACTAACCGAAAAAACAGCAAAATTCTTGGCCAACTTGAGAGGCGAGCCAAAAAAGCAAGCAAAAACAGGACAACAGCTACAACTCCTGGGCGGGAATTCAGTTTGTTTGGCTTTGCGGGCAGCGTATCGTGTATTAAGGGAATTAAAATGTTATTATATAAAACAAGGACAAGGGTCCGAGCACCAAGACGCAGAACGAGCCGGAGAGGAGGTGTGGAAAATGCGATGGCAACGGCGTTGCCACTGATCCAGGATAACGACGTGATAATCACACCCATCACAGCCACTCAGCCCCAGCATATGACGAACGATGGGCGAAGGGACAGGCCAGGTGACTTGTACATAATTCCGGCAATTCTTGCAAAGAACTTAATTTTACGCTCCTGCATTTCGCAAATGAAAACCTGGATGCTCCCCCCGAAACCCGCCACCCTGACAACCTTTGTCTGGCTTTAATAAGTTTGCTTAGTTCCAGCCAGAAAAGCACTGAAGCGGGCACTCAGTTGGCTTCCTTTCAAAAATCCCTCCATATTTCAACATATAGCCCGTGGTTTCTGTCTTTCATGCTGTCTAAAATTGCCTTGTTCCGGGGCTTCCTTTGTTTTGCATTGTTGTGCAGCGAGTGCGAAAAAGTTAATGGGTCAACTCTTTGGGCTTTCTCACGAATTTAAAGAATTTTTAATTAGCCTCGGGCCAAAAAAAATGTTTGTCATGTTTGGTGTTCCTCAGGGATCGGTATTAGGGCCATTATTGTTTTCAATGTATATTAATGATCTATTGATGAATTGTCTATGTGTAACGTACATATGTATGCGGATGATGTTCAATTATATGTTAGTCGACCATTGAGTTTAGTTAATGAATGTATCAATTTGTCTAATATTTGTTTGTTTAACGTTGATAACTGGGCTACAAAGAATGGCTTGAGCTTAAATCCTAAGAAATCAAAGTGCTTGGTCATCTACAAGAAAAATATAAACACAAATGATTTTCAAAAGCTTAGAATAGGAGATGTAGAATTGGACTTTGTTGAGAAAGCAAATAACCTGGGCATATTGTTCAACAAAACCCTGTCATGGAATGATCATGTCAGAGCAGCCACAGGAAAAACATATGGATTGTTGCGACAATTACATGCGACACAAACTTTTCTGCCTACTTCTATGCGGTTATTACTTGCTAAAACTTTAGTTATACCGACTCTTTTCTATGGAGTTGAAGTTTTTGGTACCTGTGATGTAGCAAGTCGACATAAAATAAAAGTGACATTTAATAATATAGCCAGATACATATACCAATTGGGTAGGAATGACCATGTTACTGAAGGCGCCAAAAAAATCTTTGACTTGAATATTGACAGCTGGATTGACCTAAAAATATTAGTTCTTCTTCATAAAATTATTAATTCCAGGCAACCTGATTACTTGTATGACATGATTCGATTTACGTCCTCACAAAGGACGAACAATATAATAAGCATTAGAACAAAACTTGCAAGCTCGGAGAAACAATTTCTTGTATATGCCATAAAAATTTGGAACTCTTTGCCGCATTCCTTAAAAACCATTACTGGCACATTAAAATTTAGTGTTAAACTTAAACAACACTTTAACACACTCACATAAAACAAAAGTAGTTAAATAAAATATAATAGTAAAAGGCATAATAAAATAATAAAATAATAACTTGTAACTGTATTTGTAATAGATTTTGATTAATGTAATTAATTTAAGATTTAATGTTCATAGTGACTAGTGCAGTAAAAATAAGTTTCACGCTTGTTGTGCTAGGATAGGAAAACAATAAAATTAAAATTAAAATTAAATTTAAAAATAAAAAATGAAGGCACTGATATTTATAAAAGTCGTATGCTGTTTTCAGCTTAATTTTATTTTGAATACATATTTTGAAAATAACAATTATTGATTTTAAGCAGAGAAAAGTAAGTGATAGGCAATCTACAAATTTCTACTATTTTTTTGGTTTTGATATTTTGATAAAAATTTTTTTTGTAAGAATTAAAACCTTCTTTAAAGCACTTTTCCTTTTTATTTTAAGGAGCGCACGCAGGTAAACATTTGATACGAAAACTTTAAGGTCTGTAAGAAAGTGAATTAATTTAATTTAAACCAACAGTACTTTTATTACATAAAACTCACTGCCATATAGGTGGTGATTGATACAGGTGCCAGCTTGTAGGTTCTCCAAATATAGGGCTTCGTAGCACGCATCATCAAGATTAGCAGCATCTTTCGATAAGCCAGATCACCCTCATACCAATTGTTATAAAAGGCAGCTGGCAATACTTTGTCACTCTGTAAAAAAAGAAAGAAATGCCATTAAAATCCAATTTTTATACCTACAACATTATATAAAGTTAATCAAATATTATAATACACTTTTGTAAAAAACCCATAATCCTTTTCTATAATTCCCCTTTTCTAACCACTCACCGCCAAAGATAGCAGAGTACCATTGTGACACAAGGAAAAAGTATAGATCATAAATAAGAGAAGTCCCACCGTATATTTAAGAGCTCTCATCATATCGAACATGGTCAAATTGTAGGCCATCGAGCAGACGGCAATCGTGGAAGTAGTTAAACTAATTAAAAAGGTAAAGTTAAAGATGCCATTAATGCTGCCTGCCAAATCTATAAGTCTCTGATGGTAAGAAATGAGGTTTATGAGTTTTTCTTTGGATCTTATATCTTTGGCGTCTAAGTTTTCCAGTTTATCGGATAATCCATCGAAGTGAATTTCTAGTTGGATGGTGCAGACGTGAACCAATAACTGGTCAGTTACTATGGTGCCTAGATTTATAATTGAAGAGAAGGCCTGACTTATATAAGAGGCGCAGAATGAAAGAATCGAATCGTTTATTTTCCAAGGGTACCAGGTCTCGTTTTGTGTTTCATAGCAGATTCGCTTTGAGTCGGCTAGCATTTCGTAAGCCATCGTTATAAGTGGCGTTGCGTTGTAGTAGGCATTACAAAATGCAAATAATATAGTGCAGTTTCTCATCAAACGTGTCGATTTCTTAAGGCGATATCCCATCGCATAGTTATCCTGTAATTTTTGGTTAAACAGATCCTGGAGTTCAGCCAGTACATCCTCAATCTGAGGTCTGAGGATTAAAAGCGCAAACATGTTGAGCGTTCCCAATACGACAAATCCCAGCATACTAAGAGCCTCGGAAATCTTTCCAGCATATATCAAGGGATCTGTAGTTTTCGGATCGAGTAAATAGGCGTAGGCGGCGAAAGAAATATTGTAGAAGCTCAGGTTAATGGCTGCGGCAATAAAAACTATTTTCTTTAGCCATGTTTCCTTGACTCTCGGTGACTGCCTGCCCCTCCATTCAAATCTTGGCATCAGAGCCCATCGACAGGCTATTTCAACATAATGCATAAAGTCCTCGTACTGCATCGTTGTAGGGGCCACTATAAACTGGTAAAAAATCCATTTTGCGAATATTAGGCAATCAGCCCACCAGCGATGATGTCCTGAGAACATGCAACTGCTTTAATTGGATTATTATGGCAATTATAAATTTCTGTGAGTTCCCATGCAAGGAAAATTACGGCTTTAAGTCCCCTTTAAATCTTTAAAGAGAAGTGGACTACGTACAAGGAACAAAGTATTTAAGACATATACTAATGGTTTATCCTTTAATCGATTAAATGAAATCAATCGTGTTTTTAAGAGCTTGTTGTTAATGATATAAAGTTGGCACACTATTTGTTTTAAATATTATTAAAAACTTACCGCAAAAATTAAATGCGTTCCATTGCGGCACATGCAAAAATTATATATGAGGAATATTAACAGACCGAACGTGTGTTTTAGGGCGGGGCCCAAGTCAAACATGGTAACGGAGAAGGCCAAAGAACTCGTACAAGTAACGGATATCGAGAGGCTAATGAAAAACGTAAAGTTGAAGATTTCATTGACCCTGTCCGCCATATTAAAAATTTCCTTTTGGTATCTGATGAGAGATTTCATCTGATCCTTGGCATTGGGATGTCTTGCATCGATGGCCTCCAGCTGCCGGGCCAAGCCATCGAAGTGAATTTCCAGCTGGATGCCAAAGAAGCTAACCAGAAACTGGCTAAAAATGAGGACGCACAAGTTGACTTGGCACGAAAAGCCCTGACAGACGACTGCCACGAGAAATCCAGGAATAGATCCCTGGAACTGCCAGGGATACCAGGTGCTGCTCTGCAGGCGATAGCTCAACTTCTGCGACTCCGTCAGCAGTTCTCGGGTCATGAGAATAATAGGTAGTGCATTGTAGTAGGCAATGGTGAGGGTAAAGAAAATAAGCAGATTCCTTATGAAACGCGTGTACGATTCGTAATAGTGATGGGAGCGATATGGCCTTCGTTTGGTGATCTGAAACAGCTCCTCGAAGTCATCTATTAATTTCTCAATATTTGGTTTAAGCGTCCATAGCTTCCACAGATTAAGAGTCCCCACAATGGTAAATCCAAGCATTGCGCCCACAGATGCCAATTCTGCTATGTAATCCATGGGATCCTTTGTACTTCTATCAGCGTAATAAGCGTACATAATGCATCCGAAATTGTGATATACCAGATTCACCGCTCCGAACCAAAAGATCATGCGTTTCGCTAAATTCCGATTGTTCTTCAAAGATCTTCTGCCATTCCAATCGAATCTGGGAAGTTGGGCCGCTTGGCACACAAGGTCCTGGTACCGCATAAAGTCCTCTAACTGCATCACGTACTGAATTATTACTGGATTACGCAACCGTCTTCTTTGTTGAGTTAGTATAATTGGTGGGATAATTCACGGTGAGAACGTGCAACTGTTTCCAATGGTTAATAGAGTCTTTTGGAAATTCTTGTGATCCAAAATGCATAATGGGAAGTGACTGAAGGTCTGGGTAATTTGTGACTTCTTTAAATTTTTAATTACCTGTTTGGTTTTCTTGAAAAATGGGCAATGAAGTCCAAAAAGTTACTTAGAAAATATTATTATATAATTCTCCTTTATAAATTTAAAATAAAATAAATAATTTAAATAGATTTTTGTGGTTTTTTGGTCGTTATGATTAATTTGATAATTTTAGAAATTGATTTTTAGTATTTTTCGATAAGTAAAAATTATTTTAGAACCTTAACTTACCCCCATAGTGAACTCAGTGCCCAAGAAGCAGATGACGAAATTGTAAACAATAAAGGCAACTAGACCATTGACGCATTTGATGGCCGAAACCAAATCGAGCAGTAAAATTGCCACACTGGTCATACAAAGAGCGATTGTGGAAAATAGCAGGCCGCCAAGGAAGGAAAAGTTCATTATTTCGTTAAACTGATCGGCAATCCGAAGAACGTGACTGTGATAAGCGATTAGCCTTCTCAACTCCCGATTGGCATCGGGATGACGGGAGTCGAGTTCCGCTAATTGATTGGCTATGGCATCAAAGTGCAAATTCAACTGATAGGTGAATATGCTGATAATATTGTGAGTGCCCAAAGAGAAGGCCACGCCCTCAATCGAGGCGATGCAGGTGGCAAAGTGACCCAGGCCATATCCTATTGCCGATCCATGGACCCTCCAGGGATACCAGGTGTTTATCTGGGTCTTGTAGCTCATCTCCACTCCGTCCATCAGATGCTCGTACAGTAAACCCACCAGTGGTGCACCGTTGTAGTACAGGGCGAACATCCAGAAGTATATAAACTCGAATTTCATCAAGCCATTGGCCAAACTGTGGAAGTGCTCCCGGCGATAGAGTCGTTCTCTGGGTCTTGGATAAAGTTCCATTAGGTCCGTAAGCAGCAACTCGATCTCCGTGCGATGATGCGAAAGGGCACATATGTTGTAAAATCCCACAGCCACAAGCATCAGTGCTCCAGTAGCCTCCGAGATTCCGGCCACAAAACTTTGGGTATCCTGGGCCTTCCTATCAAACAGCAGCCAATGGGTCATTACACCAATAGACTGGTAGCCCAGGCAAAAGGTGCCCAGCAAGTAAAAGGACCTTCTGAACACCGGGTGGTTATCATTCTCCTCCGGCCGCCCACTCCACTTAAATCGCGGCACCATTGCAAAACGACAGCTTCTGTCTAAATACTCGAAATAGTCTTGAAATTCCATCCCGCTCTAAACCGTGACTGAATCCATTGCGCAATATGCAGGCCCTTATACGACGGACTGCAGGCCCTAATTGAGTTATTCTATATTAGAGTTCCTGAGAACAGGCAACTGCTTTTAATATACCATATAGTATAGTATATAATATTCCCTAACTTACCGCAAAAGTGACCTCAGTGCCCAGGAAGCATATAATAAAGTTGTATAAGACGAAGGCAACTAGGCTATTTGCGTACTTGAAGGCAGATCCCACACTCGACATGCAAATGGCAATAGTGGAAAATACCGAGCTGGCCAAAAAGAAGATGTTCAATGTTCCATTGACTTCTTCGCCGAGCTGCAAAATCCTGCAGTGGTAGTCGACCAACTTAATCAACTGCTCATTGGCGGCGGGATGGCGAGAGTCCAAGGTGAGTAATTTATCGGATAGAGCGTCAAAATGTAGTTTCAATTGGTAGGTAAATAAGCATATTATATTCTGAGTAATCATGGCGAATGCCACGCCAACAATCGAAGGGATATATATGCAGAGATAAGCTGTACCGTATCCAAATGCCGAACCTTGGACTTCCCAGGGAAACCAGGTGTCTATCTGTAATCGGTAGCTCAGTTCCTTTCCATCCATAAGATATTCGCAGAGGAGTCCCAAAAGGGGAGCTGAAGTACATGTTATATGCCAAATAATAGGTACACTCCACTTTCATTAGGCCTTTGGCCAAATCGTAATAGTGCTGGCAGCGATAGTGTTCATCCGTAGTCTTTGGGTAGAGATCCTCGAAGGTTTTAAGTACCGCCTCAATCTGAGGACGATAGTACGTAATGGCACCCACATTGCAGAGAGCAAAAGCGGTGAGCATCAGAGTTCCAGTCAACTCTGAGATTCCAGCCACGAAACTCAACATGTCTTCAGATTTTTCCCTCGCCAGGTGCCAAAATAACAGCAGTCCGACATTCTGATAAGCTAGCAAAATAACTGCGGAAATAAAGAACACTTTTCTGGCCTTCGAATATGGAAATCTTTTTGCAGTCCGACCATTCCATTGAAAACGCGGAACCATGGCCATACAAAAGGCCAGGTCCAAATACTTTGTATAATCGTGGAACTGCATCCTGTTCTAAACGGCAAGTGACTCGATAAGGCAGCGAAATATTCGGACTTTTATACAGCAGGTGGCAGGATTTAATTGAATCATTTTTAATCAGCTTTGAACGAGGCCTTGGGAACAGACAACTGCTTTTGATTAACCATATTACATGGTATTGTGTACAACAGTGATGGGTCATTAGTTGGGCAAAGAAAATATTAGGTAGATAAACTTTACTTCTAAATACTTAAAAGAGGGTTTTTTCGACAGGGGCTCACAGTATTTATACCATAAACATGCGCGGATCCACGGGGTGTGTTATGGGTAATATATCACAACACACTCAGGTGAAAAAATGAAAGGAATTTTGCTATTCAAAAAGTATGCACAACACAAAATAATGAAAATTGGCGAAAATTTTATATTCTTAAAATCACAAGGAAAGTGTCATGGATTTAATTATTATTTTGGTTTCTGTTTAAAGCAGTATGTATTTTTTATGTAAGACCATTTTTGGCCAAGTTACAGTAAAAAAACAAAAATAAAAAATTCATATTATTGCCAAAAACTAAAATCCCGAATTTCCAAAAAAAAACAGTTTTTTTGGCGGACAGAACGGAAATATTGACCCAAATATGGATTGTCATACCTTTCTGAACTCGTTATTAAATTTCCAATCAATTGGCATTTAAACCTGGACATTTTATTTTTTTGCTATTTTTTGGAAAAAATTATGATGTAACCCCTTATAAAAAATGTAAAAATTGGGAAAAATTTTATTTTTTCAAAATCACACGGAAAGTGTCATGGATCTATTTATTATTTTGTTATCTGTTCAAAACAGTTTGAATTTTTGGTGTAAGACCATTTTTGGCTAAGTTACAGCAAAAATATAACAACAAAATGCAAGAAAAATTGTTCTGATATCACCCCCCACAACAAAATCCTAGATCCGCCACTGACCAAAAATATATTCCAAAATATGAACATATTATTATTATAATAGAACCATAAAAAGAGGCTTACTTACCGCTGAAGTGACCGCGGATCCCATGTAGCAGATGACGAAGTGATAGAGGACGAATGCAATCAGACCACTAATGTACTTAAAAGCAGAGACAAAGTCAAGTAGCAGGATGGCAACACTTGTCATGCAAATGGCAATTGTGGAAAAAATTAGACTGTTCAGAAAGTAGGAGTTTAAAATTTGATTGACTCGCCCCGCAATTGCGAGAATACGACAGTGATAGACGATCAAAGTTTTTAATTTCCGATAGGATTTAGGATGTCGAGCGTCCAGACTTACTAGCTTGCTTGCCAAGGCGTCACAGTGAAGTTTCAGTTGGAACGTAAATATGCAGATTATGTTCAATGATTTCAGAGAAAAGCCAACGCCTATAACCGAGGCAAGGGCCTGAGAAAGAATAGCTACACCGAATCCAATTGGTGAGCCGTGGACCTTCCAAGGGAACCACATGTTGGTTTGCATCCTGTAGCTCATGTTCTGCCTATCCATCAGATACTCCCACAGAAGCAGTAAAAGTGGCGCACCATTGTAGTACATATAAAAGATGATGTACAGTATGTACTGAC
Source organism: Drosophila takahashii (assembly GCF_030179915.1). Classification (NCBI taxonomy): domain Eukaryota; kingdom Metazoa; phylum Arthropoda; class Insecta; order Diptera; family Drosophilidae; genus Drosophila; species Drosophila takahashii. The sequence goes on from NC_091680.1 coordinate 13,544,766, forward strand.
ACTTCATGGTGAAGAGAGCCACATCTCGATAGTGCTGGGAGCGATAGTATTTATCCTTTGGTTTGGGATACATCACCTGAAGTTCAGCAAACACCTCCTCAATATAGGGACGGTTCTTCGTGAGTCCCCAAACATTGGAGCACGCCACACAGATTAACATAAGAGAACCGCACACTTCAGAAAGTCCTGTTACGAACCTAACCGTGTCCTTTTCCGTCTGAACCAACAGGAACCCATAAGTAACTATACCAAACAACTGGTAGACCAATGAAATGACCGCAAGTGAGAAGAGATTTTTACTGATCGTCGTCTGCTGGGGCCTGTCTTTTGGTCCTCCGATCCATTGAAAGCACGGTGCCAGTCCTATCTTACAGGTCCGGTCTAAGTACTTCATATAGTCAACCAACGGCATTCTGTTCAAAACTGGGCGAGACTTGATAATGTATAGAAGTACCAAGTCTTTTATACGTCAGCCTGCAGGTCTAATTGGGTAATTTTTAAGCAGCTATATTAGAGAACCTGAGAACAGACAACTGTTCCGCTTACCGTTTAGAGGAGTGCATATCTTAAGCTTATAAGTAGAGTATTACCTACGCTTAAAGGGATAACTAGCCGGATCACTCGACTATAGCATTCTCACTAGTTATTATAAGGATTACAACTTACAGCATAGGCGACCGTAGTTCCCATGTAGCAGATGAAGAAGTGGTAGAGAGCGAATGCTACCAGGCCACTGATGTATTTAAATGCAGAGGCCACGTCGAGTAGCAGGATGGCAACACTCGTCATACAAATGGCAATTGTGGATCCAATTAGACTGCTCAGGAAATTGTAGTTCAGGATTTCATTGACTAGCTCCCCAATCTCGAGGATACGACAGTGGTAGGCTATTAGATTCTTCAGTTTTCGATAGGATCCAGGATGGCGAGAATCCAGATGAAGTAGCTGACTTGCCAAGGCGTCAAAGTGTAGTTTTAGTTGGAACAAAGATATGGTAATAATATTCAGGGTTTTTACAGCAAAGGCAACGCCCACAAGAGAGTCAAGAGCTTGTGCCAGAATAGCTACTCCGAATCCAATTGGTGAACCATGTACCTTCCAAGGAAACCACATGTTTGTTTGCGTTCTATAACTCATGTTCTGCTTATCCATTAGAAACTCCCACAGAAGCAGTAAAAGTGGTGCTCCATTGTAGTACATATAAAAGAATACGTATAATATGTACTGACACTTCATGGTAAAGAGCGCGACATTTTGGTAGTGCTGGGTCCGAAAGTGATTATCTTTTGGCTTCGGATATATCGCCTGAAGTTCAGCGAAAAGCTCCTGAATATTGGGACGGTTCTTTGTGTTGCCGTATACATTGGTGCATGCCACAATGATTAACATAAGTGAGCCGCACATTTCTGACACTTCTGTAATGAACTTAACGGTGTCCTTTTCGGTCCAACCAGTCAGGAACCAATAGGTAATTATACCGAAAACCTGGTAGACCAACAAAACGACGGCAAGTTTGAAGATAATTTTACAGATCATTGTTTGTTGATCTCTATCGGTTGGCCCTCCAATCCATTGAAAGCGAGGTGCAAAGCCTATCGTACAGGCCCGGTCTAAATACTTCATATATTGAATCAACGGCATTCTGTGCAAAACTGTAAGAGGCTTGATAATGCATCAAAGACCTATCACTTTTTTTACATCACCATAGCAGAACTAATTGGGTAATTTTTAAGCAGCTATAGTAGAGAACCTGAGAACAGACAACTGTTCCGCTTACCATTAAGTGCAGCTGTCTTACGAATATCTTAGGGCTATTTCTTAGTACTAGAACTTACTGCATAAGTGACCGCAGTTCCCATGTAGCAGATGACAAAGTGGTAGAGGACGAAGGCAATCAGACCACTGATGTACTTGAAGGCGGAGGCCAAGTCGAGTAGAAGGACGGCCACGCTGGTCATGCAAATAGCGATTGTGGAACCAACTAGGCTGCTACCGAAAACAAAGTTCAGGATCTCATTGAACTGGTCGCCGATCCTAAGAACGCGCGAATGGTAGGCAATCAGTTTCCTCAACTCCTGATTTGCCCCGGGCCGACGAGAATCGAGTGCTACCAACTGACTGGCCATTCCGTCGTAGTGCAATTTCAGTTGAAAGGCAAATATGCAGACTATATTCTGGGTGGCTATACTAAATCCCACGCCCACAAACGAGGCCATGGTTATGCTGAGTATGGCCAGTCCAAAGCCAATCGCAGATCCATGGACCTTCCAGGGAAACCAAGTGTTGGTCTGGGTCTTAAAACTCAGCTCTGGATCCTCCTGCAGATTCTCCCAAAGCAGCAGCATCAGAGGGGCACTATTGTAGTACACGTAGAAAACCATGTAGAACCAGAACTCAATTTTCATTATCACCATGGCCATATCGTAGTAGTGCTGGCTCTTATAGTGCCTGTCCCCGGATCTCGGATATATCTCCTGGAGTTCCTTGAACATTTCTTCGATTTCCGAGCGGTTCTTAATGAGTGAATAAATATTGGCGAATCCCACAACTGTTAGCATAAGAGAGCCGCACATTTCCGATATTTCCGTCACAAAAGTGGCCGTATCCTCTGCCTTTCGTCCATTTCGATACCAGTAGATTATCACTCCAAAAATCTGGTAGATTGAACAAATGATTCCCAGTACAAGCAGAGCCTTTCTTTTCCACGTATATGGTTTCCTATCAGTGGGCCGTCCTGTCCACTGATATCGTGGTATGAGCGCCATCCAGCAACCCCTGTCTATATACTTCATATAGTCGTGCAACTGCATCCTGATTTCGATTATGACTGAATTGGAACTGGTATTTGGTACACTGCATTTCAGGTCCTAATTGAGCAATATTAAATGAATCCTTGGGAAAAGCCAACAGCTGCTTGAGCAATCAGTGATGACAGTTTAGTGTAAGGTCGACTACTTTTATTTAGTATTTTTGATTAAATTTACTCATGAATTTATCAAATAAAATCAAAAATTTCAATTTTCATAAATTAATTTGCTTATTTGTCAATCATTACTTTATTTATCAGATAAACCAATAGGCTAATCAGAAATTAAACAAGGGCTCTTTGAAATCTTTGGCACGTTTTGTATTCAGTAGCCACATCATTCGTTTCTTTTTTCCTTTTATATTCGTATCAAGCTCGTAATGATGATGTAATCTTTATTTATTTTTATTCATTTTTATCCTCAATTCGAAAGGGGTGTGTAAAGAATTTCACCAGTTATAATAACACGAGGATCGCATAAGTAAGCCAGAGAATCGCAGACGGGGCACTTTTTGTCCGCTTTCAAATAGGTACAAATACAGTTCTGTCCAAAAATGTGTCCGCATTTTAAAATAACTCGGCGATGGCTGCCTCCCGTCTCAAACTTCAGCGCGCAGAGGCAACATTTGTTTTCATCTGCTATCTCGTCCAGTTTGTCCAACAGCTTCCGCTTTTCCATATCGATGAAGGGTTTTAGATCCCTATCCTGCAGGGCCAACTTCTGGCGCATCTCCTCGTTCTTGGTCCTCATCGTATGCACTTCCTTGCGCAGCATTTCCTGTTGAAGTTTTTCGTTGATCAGCTCAAGCTTCGGTGCGTTCTGTGCCCTCTCCACTTCGACTTCAGCGATAATATCCCTCTTCAGCATCTTCAAAAGTTGTTTTTCATCCATTTTGGCTTGTAACAATACACGACTGTCAACTGGATTTTTCTGACAAGTTATATGTCGGGAGTACAAGTCGAATGTATACTTTGTCAGAAGTATTTGTCAGGGAGTAATAGTTTTTTAGGGCCCAGTGATATTATAGTGTTGATAAAAAACCCTGCAACTTTTTATTTGGTATTTTTTTAGTATTTTCTACTAATGCTAGAATGCTAAATATTTAACAGAAAATTTGAGCACAATTTTCCCGTCCGCCTGTTAAATTTAAAGTAAGTTTAAAAGTCTGATCTTCCATACGATTTTAAGGTTTTAACCCTACTTTAAATTTAGCAAACGGACTAGAAAACGGGCCTAAGTGTAACCTCGACTACTTTTATTTTGGATTTTGGTTTAAATTTACTCATGAATTTATCGTAATTCTACGAAACTCAAATAAAATCAATCATTCCGATTTAAAAACATTTATTTGCTTGTTTTTCAATCATTTCTTTAGTAATGTCTAAAACATAACAGATAAATCAATAGGCTAATCAGAAATTAAACAAAAGGCATTCTTACATCCTTGACACATTTTAAGGAAATATTTCCCAGCTTTGTATTCAGCTGGCACATCATTTGTTTATTTATTCATTTTATATTCGTGTCAAGCTCGTAATGATGATGCCTTTGAGCTGGTTAGCAGGCTTTTATGCGCTCGTCTATCGCTGCTGCTGATATCAGCAGACAAGTGCTGCTCGTTCTGCACTCCATTTCCGGCGGAAGTCCACCCAAGGAGACATTTTTATGTACAGACGTACATGTGCCTGCATGTTTGAGCATGTGTATTGTACTTGCCGCTTGTTTACTTCTTTGTTTATGGCCATCCTCGTGGCCCCCGCTCTTTTACGATTCCGTCCTATTGCCAGCTTTTATTGTTGCCTTTATTCTGCGGTCTACTTGGTTGCGCCTCATATGCTCCGTGCCCCCAGGATATCCAAGGATATATGCTGCTCGGCGTTTTTGTTTGCTATTGATTTATGGTTTGGTGATTTCGCTCCTCGTGCGGGATTTTCTGTTTACTGTCGACGTCTCATCAGCGTTTTGTTGCGGTAATTAAACTCTGATTGCTTTTCAATTGTTTTTATTGATTGGCCCGGGCGTTTCTTTTTAATCGAGCTTCTGTTGATTCGCAATTAGCCGCCGAATTGCCACGAACTGACTTAAATTCGGTTGAAATTCAGCTTTCCCTTTGAAAGTAAAATTTATGAAGACAAACAAAGGCGGAAAAGTTGGCAGGACTCGCAGTCCCGCCCGAGTGCCCGGCCAATTGCCAAAGGACTCAAATCGAGCGGCAGCTGCGCGTAATGGACAATTTGAATTATCCGTCCGTCGTCGCCGTTTGGCGGAGGAGGAGTGTGAGTAATAGTTTTGGCAGCCAGCGCCTTTCTGGCCAGGAATTTATGGAGATCCACGAGCCAAGGGCCACTACATCGACTCCTGGCAGAATCTTGGCAGTGGCCGCCGCTCCAATTCATCTCCTTCGTCCTGGACAAGCTGACAAGTGCAAAAGTATAGCAAAGTTATGGGGCCATCCAACTCAGACAACTCGCAACTGTTGGACTTATCGATCCGCCCGGCGGGCCTTTTAAACTAATTAAGCGCCGGTGAGGGGCATACAACACATGCTGCTAATTTGCGAAATTAACGTGTTTGTTTTGGCCGCCCGAGAAATAAATTACCCCAGCAAAAAGAAAGGAAAACAAACGCTGGCCAAAGGTGAGGGCAATGGCCATAAATTCGCATCGAAAGCGAATTCCAAGCTGCAACTTGTTTACTCCCGCAAAAAGGTTTGCGGAGTTGCGTTCTCCTTCCCAATCTCGAATCCCAGCCAGAAATTACAGCCAACTGGTAAATTTATGTGCAGCTCCATGGAAATTAAACGCTCCGGGCAGCTTTGGACCAGCTGCTCGGACTTCCGGCTGCCTGAGGCGCTATCCTATTTTGACAAGGATCTATGAAAATAGTGTGAAAAATTATTGTTCAACTCGCCTGGCATTCTAAACTGCTAAATTAAGATAAATGAGCACATTTAGCCCGAGGAATTTATTTGTTTTGATAAGCGGGTCCGCTCAGATTCGTATTTTGGGTTCGCAATTTGCCAAAAAAGGGGATGTGACTTATAAATCTTTGTGAGAGAGGAGCATGTGTTAAAGAAGTGGCGAAAAATACAGCCTTTAATTATAAATAAGGAAATGGAACATTTATCGATGGCTGCTTTTAATAGAAGTGGGTAAAACTAAAAGCCGACCGATCTCACCAATAAAAAACCCAGTTCTAGTATTATGATTCTGCCACTTGGCAACTTTTTTAATATGCCCCAGAAAGATCAACAGCGGAAGAGGACTCAAGTCTCGGGACCAAATGACTTTGGCTAATAAATAAAGTTTTGCGAGGCTCAGGTAAACACTCGCCATGACCCACAAAAAGTTTGTGTCCAAATAAATAGAAAGCAGATTCGAAATAAGAGAGAGCTGCGGGAAAGTCGGTAAAGTAGTTGGGCCGAAAATTGTTTGCTGATGTGGCTTAGATTTTTCCTGCAATTAGTTAACGGAAAGTGTTGCATATGAAATATATGACCACAAAATGCCAACAAATTGCCCGGAGGCCAGAAAGCGAAAATTTATGAGGCAGTTAAAGAAAAGAAAAGCGTTTTGGGAAAGCAAAACAGGGAAAAACGGAACATAAAGGATGGCTGAAAAATATATTTAATATAGCATTCCTTTGAATAGAAATTTAAAAGACAATTTTTCCATTTTCAGAGTCGAATCTTTTGATGCCATTTAATTTAGCAACATAATGACTTGGAAAGCCACTTAGCTGGGACACCTTTCTTTTGGGCCCATGTTTTGTTATTCGGAAATACATTTTCTGGCCAACATGCTGTCTGAACAGCCTGAGCCTAATTTATCTTGTTGTCAGAATGGGTGGCAGCAACAAATGCAGCCGCAATAGTGAAATTACTCACACACACACATGCTCGCTGAAACCAAAAACTTGGCCAGGTGAACTGAACTCCGGGTGAAAGTGAAACTGGGTCGCAAGAAAGTTTTAGGCCAACGCCACCCACTTTCTTTTTTCGGTTTTGGGGTGGGGTAGGTGGGGGACAAAAAGATAAAATGGACACACCCAATGTGTTTTTCGTTTTTACGGGGCGAGTGTGAAATAAAGTGAAGAAAATTGCTGCCTACTTTTGGGGGCCACATATAGGAAGGATGTTTCAGGGGATGGGATGGGGTGTACAAAGATGGCCAAGCAATTTGTTAGCAGGTCGGGCTGAGAGCGTCTCAGTGCAAATGTAATTTACTGCCAGACGATATACGCTGGCCCACAGAAATATTTTGGCCGCAATTTATTTGCGGCCATTTAAACAGAAATAAAACCAAATGAATTTAAAGATCCCCCTCCGCTTTCGGAAATGTTCAAGTAAACTTATCCCTTCACTCGCTCGGTTGCCAATGACAAAACTCAGGATTAATTTTTCTCCATTGTCTAGACTCTAGACTGCCTCAAAGCAACGAAAAGCTGACCAGCTGCCTGGATGAAATGATTTTCCCAGTTGCTTTTTCAAAGGTAAATAGCATTTATCTTAACTAGAAAAAAAATTTAACCAACAAATAAATCGTATATATTTTTTTCATTTAGTAGAATATGATTTTAAAATTAGTTATATATTTTTCGAGATTTATTTGCTTGGAATAAAATATATATCCCATTTATTTTCAGATATTAAAGTATACAATATTTTTACCTTCATGGTAAAGCCGCTGGGATAGGTGAAAGTAATTTCTCATTTCAAGATTTCTTGGCAAAATCAATCCCCTCCTCGGCATTTTGACGTAGAATGGGTAGCAGCGTGTCCAAAGCCTCTCTGTCTCTGAGCTAGCTCATCGATTCCAGGACAGCGACGGATGAGCACCGATAGCGGTTGCCCAATTCCTCCGCCGGCGCCCACCACGGCCACCTTTAAGGTGCGCACAAAAAGGCGCCATGGTACTATTTTAATCGGTGATTTAAGACCTCCAAGTAAAAACATTTTGTTCCCAATGACATTAATGTGACAAGGAAAATCTGACTTTTGACATTTTCACAGAAAATACTACTTAGTTGAAGCGATAGCGCAATAAATTATAAGCGATAGCGCAATAAATTATAAGTATTATACTTGTAGCGTTAAAAAATTTAATTAGCACATTAATTTGCTGAATTTTAAAAAATTCAATAAAGAATGTTTCATATTAATTTGATTTAATATAGTTTGTTAAGTTATTAATAAAATTTTCATAAACCTGTTTAAAAAATGCATGTTTCTTTTTTATTTAATTTTTTGCGGGATTTTAATGAGTTAATAAACTGAAAATTTGTATGAATCGGCTAACAAACTGCGTTTTTTAATTCAAAAATTCAAGGAATTTAATCCTGAATATTTTCCTCTTTTTATAAATATAAGTTAAATAGTATGATACTAATAAAAATGTATTCAATAAATAAATACATAACTTATTTACCCAACGGTATTGGTACACAAGCATTTTACTTTACAATTGAACTTTTTTAAGACTCACAAGAATGTTTGAAAAATTTTTTATTCGTAACAAAAATTGTTTAAAAATTATAAAAGCACAACAGAAGGTAGATCACATTTTCTTGGCCTTTTAATTCCCCTTTGGGTACATGGCTAACCACTCGAATTCCAATCAGTTAGTATAAAAATTGTAAAATGTTAACCCTTCGATTGCTGGCCCATTGGACCAGAGAGCCTTCCGTCAAGGCCTTTCGCTTTGGATGCGGTGACTACAGGCGCGGCCTCAAGGTCGCCGTCGTGGGTGCGGTGGGTGGCATTGGACAGCCGTTGGCCCTGCTGCTCAAGCAAAATCCGCACATCTCCACACTGACCCTGAACGATCTGAGGAATACGGCAGGAGTGGCGGCGGATCTGTCGCATATCAACACCCGGGCCACTGTCTGCGCCTTCGAGGGCAAGGATGGGATGAAGAAGGCTCTGGACAAGGCGGATATAGTGGTGGTGCCGGCCGGGATGCCCCGCAAGCCGGGCATGAAGCGGGAGGATTTGGTGGGCGTCAATGCCAGCGTGGCCTGCGAGGTGGCCCATGCGGCCAGCGCCGCTTGTCCCGGCGCCCTGCTGGCCTTCATCACGAATCCCATCAATGTGATAGTGCCGATCGTGGCCACGATCCTCAAGGCGAAGGGAACCTACGATCCGAATCGACTGTTCGGAGTCACCAGTCTCGATGTGGTGCGGGCCAAGGCCTTTGTGGGCGATATCCTCAATGTGGACCCGCAGTCTGTGTATTTGCCAGTCATCGGTGGCCACACGGGTCGCACCATCCTGCCCATCCTGTCGCAATGTGATCCCGCCTACAAGGGCACCGACGAGGAGCGCGAGGCTCTCATCCATCGCGTCCAGGAGGCCGGCACCGAGGTGGTCAATGCCAAGGGTGGCCAGGGATCGGCCACCCTATCGATGGCCTACGCCGCCTCCAACTTTGTGAACTCACTGATCAAGGGAATCAAGGGAACGGGCGACGATGACCAGTGCATTGTGGAGTGCGCCTATGTGGAGTCCGATGTTACCGATGCCAAGTTCTTTGCCACCCCACTGATCCTGGGACCCCAGGGCATCAAGGAGAATATCGGACTGCCCGAGATGGACGATGCGGAGAAGCAGGCACTGGAGTGCATGCTGCCGATCCTGAAGGAGAGCATCGCGAAGGGCCTCAAGTTGGGCGAGGAAATGATCAACTGTTGTTAATTATTAAATGTTTTTTATTTCAAGCGATTTTGATTGTTGATTATGGTTAATAAAAGATGGGGTAATTATTATTGAATATGTATTAAATATTTTTTATTTTTAGTAATTTTGAATATTAATTACGGTCAATAAAAAATAAATATATATTTTATTTTAAACGATTTTGAATATTGATTCATTGTATATTAAATTATTATTTTGATTAGAAATTGTGGTTTAGGCATAGTACTCAACCCAACAAAAAGTCGTCCAAAACAAAAAACTTCATATGAAAAACAACGTAAACAAATTTTGTTTCATATGAAGTTTTTGTTTTGGACGACTTTTTGTTGGGTTGAGTACTAGCCCTTATAAAAGATATTATTAAATATTTTTTATTTCAAATGATTTTGATTATTAAGTGATTTATTTATTTTTCATTTAGGTATTTTTATTTAGTTTAAAAATCATTTTTATGCTCTATTATCTGCCTACAAGCTTTATGGCCATTAAGCTGGTAAGTTAAGGCAGCCCTAAGTTTGTAACTTTTTTCTGGCTAAATGTCGTGAGCCGGCAGTCAAAGCCACAGACACAGCTGGGTTTCGGCACCAAACGGCGGCAGATTCCCTTGCCATCGGCAAACTCAGCGGAGCCGCAAATCTTTGCGGTCTCGTCTTAATGGCAAAGAAATTGTGATTTATGCCTCGAGATTTGTACATTTGCACTGCTTGACTTATGCGAGTCTTACACTTTAATATTTAAGTTGATGGACGTGGTTTACTTCCTTGTTGGTCCTAAGTAGTTTGGCAAAGGGTTAGAGCTGACTAAACCTTTGGAAAGTTTGCCTCTAAACCTCCTCTCGGAATTCCGGGATCTGGATCATTCATTACCTAATTAGTCGCAATTTTATTTTCCATCCAGCCAAAGGTGGCCAAATTAGTTACCATGTTCAACTAAATTACATTAATTGAATTCGAGTCCCGACATCTTTTGGGTGTGTCGGTTTGCAGGAGGTTCAGTGGCTTAGGAGTCTTGCCGAAAAGTGTCTCTGAGTCGGCAGTTTGTGTCGACATGAAAACTTTACGTTTCTCGGCTTGTAAGTCCTTAAAAGGCTTATTATGTAATTGGATTTGTCGTCGCCTTTGTTATGGCATGACCGATGTTATTATTTTGTCATCGCCGCCACAAAGGCCCACGATTTACTACTCGAGCTTTCATGTTTTAATTAATATAATTGGTGTTAAAATGGGTTGCTGTTTGATTAAAAATACTTTACAAGCTCAAGTGGATATTTAAATATATTTTTTGAGAAAAAATAAACACTTAGTGTGTCTTCAAAAAATACAAACTATGAAAGCAAGCAGCTTTGAAGTTAAAGTTTCAGTACAGCGAACTCCTTAAACCTTTCACCAAAGGCTGATTTTGTTTGGGCCACTTCATTGTTACCAGTTTGTTGCATAGGCAGGCAATAATTTACAGAAATTATACATGACCACTTAAGTTGTCATTAACGTTAACGACCGCCGAACCCACGGAACGGCCGAAATGTGTGTCGAGGCATTATGAAATGTTTAACAGCCTCGTCTGAGGGCCGCCTGCAAGTGTACCAAGTAGTGTATGTGCACTTTTTGTCGGCGGCTCTTGGCTGGAGCAGAGAGCCATAGAGCCCCATAGTGGTCCTGGCCGGGTAATCCAAAATTAATGGCCTGTCAGTCATACTCGTGCTACAATTTTAGCCCACTTTGGACCTGGGCCCGTGGCAGCGCAGAGCAGCTACAGCTGCGATTCCGTCTTATAGCCGGTCGTGTGCTACATCCTTTCTTTGTGTAAATTTCCGCTTTCCGTTTTCGGCAAAGTAGACCAAGAACGAGCTTAATCGAAAACGTATGAATGCAGCCGAGATCTAAAAGGCCTGCCTAGAGATGGAACCAGGTGAGTCAGTGCATTCACGAAAAGGAAAATAGATTTTTAATATATTTTAAAATCTGATTTATAATCAGTTTCTTTAATTTTTATACCCCTGCAGAGGGTATTATGATTTCAGTCAGAAGTTTGCAACGCAGTGAAGGAGACGTTTCCGACCCCATAAAGTATATATATTCTTGATCAGCATCACAAGACGAGTCGATCTAGCCATGTCCGTCTGTCTGTTTCTACGCAAACTAGTCTCTCAGTTTTTGAGCTATCGGGATGAAACTTTCCCAAAAGTCTTCTTTCTATTGCAGGTAGTATATATGTCGGAGCCGACCGGATCGGACAACTATATCTTATAGCTCCCATAGGAACAATCGGAAAAAAAAAACTTTAAAAAATTCTAGCTTCGGTGTTTTTTGAAATATTACCTTCTACTTTTGGGGATGTTATTTTTTAAATATTTCTGAATTTCAAATTAATTATTTAAAAAATCGGACTACTATATCATATAGCTGCCATAGGAACGATCGGAAAATTAATGGAAAAGTAATAGGAAATAAATTCTAGCTTCTTTGGTTTTTATTGTATTATCTTCTACTCTAGGATATGACTCTTTTAAAATATTTCCAAATTTCAAATTTCCTTTCTTGTTTAAAGTTATACATATATTGCCTTGGGCGACTTTATAATGTGTCTGGCGCCCACTTTTTTTAAGATTTAGGACAAATATAAATTAAATTTTTTTGTGTTTATTAATTTCTTTTAAAATGTAGAACCAATTTTTCAAATCGGACCATTCATTAAAAAGTTATGAGCAAAGAATGAAATTCAAGCAGTGCTTTGCTGCATTCAATCTGCAAAAATTCTAAAACTTAAAGAAAATGTTACAATTTTATTTCTCTTCTTGGGGATTTACGCCGCAAAAATTCGAATAATCCATAGAAATGTAGTTCATCCCAAATTAACGTGATTTTCTTGGCTTCATGAGTTTCCATTACCCACCTCTAGGCCAAAGCCACAGCACTTAAGCGCCTTTCGTGTTGCGCTTTTCGACTCTCCTTTTGGCCAGGCCCAGACTGTGGTTAGAGCAGCCAAGTTATTACAAGCGCAAAAATATTTTCACTTAAGTAGCTGCCACCATTTTGCTCAATTTATTTCCAACATCCCAGCTCTCATTCCCATTTTCTTTTAATTTTACACACAATTTTCGTGTAATGTTTGGCTTTCAGCTCGAGCTCTTTTGAGCGAGAACATTTTGCAATTTTGGCTAAGGGAAAAAACCGCTTCGTAATATTTAATTGAATGTTTTCTGTTAAATGTTGTACCGGCGTTTCTCCCCAGGGGCAGTCGGTCTTAAAAATAAATCATACATTCATCGCCGGCTTCCATTTGAGGCCCAAACAGATGCATATGAAATTTCGGATGCAGAAATCTGTGCAAATTTGTTGGACACTTGACTGCCACTTGTACATGCATTTGTTTGCTGTGGGTGGTTGCACCTTTTTTCAGGCTATTTCCGGGTCAACTGAGCGGAGGTTTTCTTTTTGTCAGAGTGCCACCCAAAAATATGAGTCGTTTGGGAATAAATGAAATTCACAACAATTTTTTTGACATCGTTTTGCCGAATCCATTTCTGTGCATTTGGGCATTTAACGATGTGTAAAAACGTTTGCAATTTTGGTTAATTGAATTGTTCGTTTATGCAATTTTATGGTGTCTGTATGGCAGTACAGTGAACTCAATGGGGAATATTTCATATTTAAATGGGATATTTAGGATGCACTAGCGGAGGTTTAGTTATTTATTTGGTATTTATTAGGAATTTATTACTTGCTGGTCTGCAATTTTAAATGTGCAGACTGTAGAATGTCTGGAAATAAAAACCTTTTAATTATTAGTGATTGCTAATGTTATTTAAATAGCTAAACAAGAAGAAAAATGTTAGCTATGCTTTATTTTCTGTATGAAACCCATACTTTCCACTAGTTGCTTACGCTAGCAAACTCCAACTTTCAATGCCTGTTGGGGATATATATTTAACTTAGTCTAAGTACCGTCGAGAGAAAGTGTTTAAGCAAGGAGCCGTCGTCTACGAGTTCTGATTATCTGTAAATCAAATGTAATGAGATACAGTTTGAGCTAGGATTACACTTACACGACTCACACGAGTCTCCCGGGAGAAAAGACGGAAAGGAGAAGGCTGAAGGCAGAAGGAGCGGTTATTTTTACAGCCTCAGCGGAATACGAAGTGCGAGCTTTGTTAGGAATCGGCTGGCAGGACATCCCTGGGATTTAGGGTCGACCGTCGACCGTCGACTGCGAAGCGAGTGACCCATAAAATATCACGTATACGCAGGCCACATGGCCGCAGGAGGGCGTATGATGAACTAACACGAACATATGCTCGTGTGTGTGGATGCGTTTTTATGATTTGTGGCATAAGGCCCAAGCAGCAGCTGATTGTAAATCTATGCGGGCTTCGAGAACCGCCATCCCCGAAAGCCGAAAACCTCCAGTGCGGTTAGTCAACCGCGAAGAGAGAGGGAAATCGTTTAAAGTATGTATGTAGGTATGTGGGAAATGGGGGAATGGGGGCAGAGGATGGATTATATTCGCCGGGGTCAAATCCTCTGCGGTTTTGCAAGCTGTCGCCTTCATCTTTAAACTTTAATGGCCAGCCAAAAGTTTTCGGCCGAGTCTAAGCTTTAGTCAACAAAGACTTGGGCACGTCTTGGCCACAGCCAGATGCTTCCGTTCTAGCAGAAACCGTCGTCCTTATCCCCCTGCCCCCCGTCCCTGGTTAATTCCCAGTACGTGTCCTGTTAGCGAAACGTTTTCCAAATATTTATTTATTATTTACTCTCGTCCACCTTCTTGTTGGCCTTCAAGAGAGCAGATAGGCGAAATACGAAAAAATAAACTAAAAATGTTGCGGGCGAAATTTGATTTAGCTGCTCTCTGACATCGGGTCTTAGTGGCTCTATTTATCTACGTGACGTTTTCGAGGCTCTTTAGCCAGATAAAAACTGAAAGCTGTCAAACAGGGCGTATACTTAATATTAATTACAGTAAGCAATAGCAAAAAATGCTCCCTGATAATCTGCTCCTCGCCTTTTTGTTTCATTGTTAGCAAAAGGATCTATACCATCGATAAGCATTGTTCGATTAATGGAATTCGTGCACTGCTAGAAAAATGCTCTCCCCCTTTGTAAACCATAAACAAAGTTGAGTAATTGTCTAATTAAGTCATTAACTAAATTACTTGAGCCGCTTTTTGCTGAATAATGTTCGAATCGTATTCCAAACTAAGCTAATTACTTGTTATGTGCCAAGAAATTCCTAATTGTTGGCTGTTGCTGCTGAAAGTGATTGATGTTTACGAGAAACGTTTTATGGCCCAGTGGAAATTGCTTTAAGAATTTATGTTAATTTCCAATATTTTTCCTGAACTATTTGTTAAATATTTTTGTAATTTATCTGAAATTTTGTTTCATAATATTACCCTTTCAAAAAGATGTTCAGTATTTAAAGGCTTTCCTTTCTTTTCTCGCAGTGCCAACACTTTCATTTCGTGTAAGTGAAGGGCCAGACAGAAATCTAGAAATCTTCCACATGCATTGAGAGCGTAAACCATTCCCCACCACTTGCAATTAACACTAAAATTAATTCATATTAATTAAGGCTCAGGGCCGGGACCAAATGAGAACACACTTAATGCCCGGGGCTGTTAGCTTTTATGGGACTCAAATAGAATGAGGGCGGGGCAGGAGCACTCCAGACTCAGTCGAACAAATACTGACCTCAACAAGGCAAATGTAATAAATAAGAGAAAGGCACAACAAATTGGTAGGACGGATCTGGGGGTAATGGGCAAACC
The DNA here is from genome assembly GCF_030179915.1 of Drosophila takahashii. Classification (NCBI taxonomy): domain Eukaryota; kingdom Metazoa; phylum Arthropoda; class Insecta; order Diptera; family Drosophilidae; genus Drosophila; species Drosophila takahashii. The sequence goes on from NC_091680.1 coordinate 13,560,034, forward strand.
CTGACCAGACATAACAACATTCATTAATAAGCACAAACGAAATTGCTGCCCAGCTGGATATGGCTAGAACCGAAAGGAAAGAAAGAACACGATACAAAAAACCCAAACTCGGCCAAATGAAGGCAACAAAGCATAACGAGAGCACGCATAATATTAATAACATTTAATAAGTTGCCGAGAATTAGCAGTGGGGTAGAAAAAGTTGGAAAAACTGATTTGGTAATTATGATGGATTTTTAAAACGTATCAAATTCTAGCCAACATATTATACGCAGACCCTTATGAATACAATCCCAATTAAGCAAAATCCCCGCCATTAAACTAATTAACCTTCATTTAAAACACTTCTGGACCATTTAACAAGCTGAATGGTGAGGGAATATCCGGGAATCCTTGCTCTGAATAAGGGCCAATGTTTTGTGCCCAGCAACATTAACTATATACAATTTCACACCTTTTTCTGGCATCAACTTTATTTCGGATTCTCCCTTTGTTTTCTTGTCACCAACTGACAGGTGAACAGTTGTAACTGATGTCAAGTTGACGTTAAGTTTTTCATAAATTTTTTGCCGTAAAATGGTAAGCTTTGCAATCAGACCCACCAAAAACGTGGCACTAAAAGTTTGTGACATTTGAGAGAAGTAAAATAAAATTTGGAATACCTACAAACGGAGCTGCGAAATAAATGGGGCCAAAAGGTATACAAATATTTATACAATTACTTTTAAATATTTTTATAAATTTTATTTAAATGTGGGAATATAAGAATCATAATAAATAATTTTCAATTTACACTAAATATTTTAAATTTGAATACAAATATTTCAACCTATCTGGAAAATTACCACTTTAGAAATCTATCAGGAGCAAATATTCCTGCAGTTTAAGATACATCCTTATTTAGAGCAGTTCAAACAGTTAAATCTTGAGTGAACAATGTCTTAATGCTGCCCCATTCAAGAAAATTTCAAACATGGCTCAGATTCCCGTGCGAAACTTTCAGGCGTAAATTTCAATCAAGCGACTAATGTGGGTGGCTGGCACTTTGCTCTTGTTCGTGTTACGCCCCCGTACAATTTCTATAAACACAGACCGCCCACCTTGGGTGATATGTAGATGCGGATATTTGGCGGTAGTTCTTAGACTTGGGGCACAGGTGTCGGCAACTACACGACGCCTGATTGCCTACTGTGAGCAGACAGCCTCGAATACATTAATGTTAATGCGCCTCTTGCCGGCGGCCAGAACTGAGCATCCAACCACCAAGTGACATCGTTAAACTAACTGCCAAAGTAAATCATATTCGTATGAAACTTCAGGCGGCAATTTCGGGTATAACAATAATCTGGGAAAGGGAATGGGGATGGAGATGGCAACCCAATCGAAAAGTATATGTGGCGAAGGCAGAGATGGTGCCACAATTTGTCTGGGTAAACATTGTGCATCAAACTTGGATCCAGTCAATCAAATTAGGTATAATTAGGGAGTTCAATTCTCCAGCGAGGTCTGCCTGGTAATTTGGAATGAGTAAATAGCTTGTAAAATGTGCCCAAAAACAAGAGAGAAGGGATTTCGGTGAGGATTACTCTAATATTTAAAGTGTTAGTAGGTTATAAATAATTGTAATTAATTTATGTATATATAATCGTTGAAGATTTCAACAGCTAGACGAGAGAAGATATGTTTAAATACACCCCATAAATTCCAATAAATAAAGTTTCCATTTTATAATACACATTTTAGCTAAGCAAGACCTTAAAGAGACCTATAAAAAATCTAGCATTTTGTTTAGTTATCATAAAAGATAGAACCAACATTTTTCCCTAACGTTTCCAATCATTCTTCCGGCAATTTCTTTTCTTCGGGCGGGGCGTTCATTATATAAACACTTTTGCTTACGATGCATCCAAGGTCGCACATGGCCAATTTCGATGATGAATTTTGGCATAAATGCAGAACCATCGATAAAGGAGTACCCGCGTAATGCGGCAACGGGAACAGAATACTTTCACGCACAAGAAAAGCCAAGGCAGTGCGATACAGATTTTCCAGCTACAATTGTGCGGGCCAACGAATGGCAGAGTCATGAATCATGAGCCAGGCGGAAGATGAAAGAGAAGTCCGAGGAAAAGCCGAAAAAAATCACACACAAGGAAGACCCTTGCAAACGGCAGCAGAAAACCCCCGAAAAGAAGAAGGTAACACTGTAAAGGAGGGCAAGAAAAAATTACTTATCTGCGAGCCAAAATGATTTATTGGCCCAAATGGCAAGCAAATAGCATTAAAAGCATGCTGGGGCCACGACCGAAGGGTTTTCCTTGCATAAATTACCCCACGAGAGATGGGGATTCAAAAATCCTGCAGTTCTCTTCGATCTTAGGCGGTCCACACGGGGCGTGGCAGGGCGTGTCTTGACCGGGCTAGTAAACTATGCAAACAAATAGCCAACTTATTTGGGGGCCAAAGTAAATTGTACAGACCAGCGCAGAATTCGTGCTGCAAAGCAACAGCTGTCGGAACACTCAAAGTGGGCTGTGAAATATCAGGGAAATTACACAGCTTACAAACTGCACAGTCATCTTAAAAAGAAGAGAAATCAAATGGAAAATTTCCAAGCAATAATTGAGAGGCAAAATAATAATATTTCTGGAATTTTTCTATCACTTATTATAAAGAAATTATTTTCTTGTTTTCCTTTTAAATGAAAATACCTCAAAAAGGTTGTGGAAAAATATGCATATTTTTATTTTCCATTTTCTCTCTTCAACATTAAAGTTCTACTCACCAAAAAGAATGAATACAAATCCTCTGCATTTTGTTATCATTTTTCCACCATTTTCAACTGGTTAGCTTTTGCCTACCTCCATGCAAATAAAGCGTAATACAGTTTGGTTGGGGAGATCTCAATTAAATCCGCTTATCTAGTATTTACACTGGCCAATTTCGTTATTTTTTTCCTTTCTATCTTTTTTTTTTACGTTCCCATACAAAAGCGATTTATTGTCTGTTGTTTTAGGCAAAGGGCAAATATTTTGACTCGCCCGCCAGTAAAGCGCACTATATGGCCCATATATGTATGCTATCCATGGTAATCCACTTACATAGTGAATAAAATAGTTATTTCTGCCAGGCAACATGTTGCTCGGGCGCTCGGAAAGGGTTTGCCTCTTTGTTGATGTTCAATCAACCGTATTCGTTAGTTCGTTAAAAAATAATAGTTTTCAGTTCAGCAGTGGCCGGGACAGGGTACCGTAAATATTAAAACAAGACAAACAATTCCCCAGCCATTCGATGCCTCATCGAATATTTTTGGAGCATATTGAAACCCAATGAAATGAAATACTTTGTGTAAAAAATAAATAAAAATTCATTGAAAGCTTGGCACGTAGAAATTGTGGTATAAGTTCAATCGGGATGGAAAATAACAATAGGCTTTGGTGTAGGGTCATGAGCCAAATCCAATAATAGGTTAGGTTCTTACAGAAAGTAAAAATATACCTTTAAGAATTTAATAAAAAGCAAACAAATTTATTCATGGAATTCCACAGTCAGTGGGCCAACTAAAAATAAATGGAATATTTTGCTCTGCCTTTTTTTCTTAATTTTAAGTACAATGGATGGTGTGGAATGCAAAGGCATTATTTGGATTTTAAAAAATTCTACCTTTGTCAGGGCATTGCAATTAATTAAATGTAAGTTATTTGTTTAACACAACCAAAACAAAAAAAAGATAATAAAATATACCAACATGAAAATATGCAGAAATCACAGTAAAAATGGGAGGAACCGAGAAAGTAGTGGGAAAGTCGCTGCAAATAAATAAAATGTTCAGTTTAAATGTATTTCTGCAATTTTAATAAAATGAAATGCGCGTGGGTTCTACGGTGGAAAATGTGAATGGACCGCCAGACACGCACATCACCTTTTGCCTTTGTTTACCTGTGTGTGTGAATTTCTCCCTTCACCTGTCGGCGAATATGTGTGTGTGTGAGTGTGTTTAAATGCAAATTACATTTCATTTCATTACAGTGCGCCACATTTTCACGCTGGGCTTGGAAATACAAGAATGCGCAAGGCAACGCAGCAGGGAAAAAAACAACAGCGGTCTGCATGCGAAACGAGTTAAAAATAGCAAACGTTAACGTCGGCACTCTGTGAATTAAGCCTTGAGGTGTATGCATTAGAGCCTGGCTGCCGGTTGAACTCGTCCATCCCTATAAGTCCCACCCTTCAGCCCCAGTGCCTCCGCCTCCCCCTTAGGCTATCCCTCACAGACATCGGGGGCCAGACAACGGTTATGAACATTCACGCTAATGCGTTGTGAATGCTGCTGGCAATTTTGATGCTCATTAGGGGCGAGGGTGTTTTGGCACTATCACTAGAAATAAACAAATATAAGTATTAAAATAAAGATCTACACCGAGAAAAAAAACCGTTCTCAACGTTCTTGATTTCAGTATTTCCGTGCTCAAAAGTGAGCCAAGAACGGTTTTACTAAAATCAAGAACGAGTGTTCTTGATTTGAGACTACTTTTTTGAAAATAAGTATTCTTGATTTCAGTATGAGTCTTCTTGGATTCAAGAAGAAACATTCTTGGATTCAAGCATAGTCGTTCTTGGTTTCAAGAATAGGCGTTCTTGGTTCCAAGAGTAAATCGTTCTCGGGTTTAATAATTTCTCTCTTACCAAGAAGAACGTATTCTTGGTTTCAAGAAGACAAATTCTTGGATTCAAGCATAGGCGTTCTTGATTTCAAGAATAGGCGTTCTCGATTTCAAGAATGTTCCACTCTTGTTGCAAAAAGGAATTTTTCAGAAAAATTAAAAATTTCATATATTCACTTTTTTTTTATTTTATTAATTTTTTATTTATTATTATAGATATAACATAATTACAAATTACTTATAACTAAACATATTTAAGTCTAACAGCAATCTTATCATTATTAAGTAAGTACGAATAAATTTAAGTAATATACACAAAACGTACAATAAATATAAAGTTGTATAATTTTAAAATGTACCTTGCCAAGCGTGCTACCTCCTCTAGGTGGACCGATACCAATCAGCGATGTTTGTTTCTCGCTCTTTTCCTGATTACGTCCCACAAACTGCAAGATTTATATATAGTTTAAATAACAATAAATAATAAAAATTGTATATTGTTTATATATATACATACTTTCGAGTTTTGCGAACAGCTTCTCCCGGAACACAATACGTAAACCAATTGGCGGAATCGCCTCATTGATCTCTCCTTGTCCATGAAGACACTCCAGCACCTAAAAATAGTTAAAGTATTATTTCATATTACTTTTTTAAAACAGAACCTTACAAGCGCAAGCACGCTCCTGCATAAACACACATATGTATACATACATAGATGCATTTAGCGTGGCGTCACTTTTTTTCACAAACATACAAGTTCGAAGTATTTATTTATTATATAGCTTATTTTCATTATTTTTATTATAACACTAATGTTATTATTAAATACTTACGTTTGAGGAAGGGGAGCGCACTCAAAATATCTAGTTCCTCTAGAAGGTTCTTTAAACGTGTGTCGTCCGCGTGTGTACTCCGCTTCACTGGCCGAAAAAAAAAAACGAGCATTTGACGAGAGCCGAAGTGAACTTCGGTAGCTAGCCAAAAAATTCCAGAGAGAATGTCTCTCTCATTTTTTCTCTCTCTTATTTTTTTTCATCTCTGAGACGAAGTTGAGAACGATTTTAAGAATGCTTGGGGACGATTTCAATAACGTTCATGCTTGATAAACGAAATCGAGAATGATGTATTCTCAAAAAGCCAGATCAAGAATGGTTTTATTCTTGATTTCAAGAACGTTTGTGCTAAAAAAAGTGAGAAGACAAAATACTGAAATCAAGAATATTCGTTCTTGATTTTTTCGTTCTCAAGTTTTCTCAGTGTATACGGAAAGATACTCAAAATTATAAAGAAATTTTTCGTTCAATACTTTTAAAGAATTTATAAACAACTGGTGAAAACATTTTTACAAGGTTTTTAAAATCGAATTATATTCATTTGAAGTGTTACAAGCAGGCGCAAATTATAATTATAATTATCCAAGATTATATATTGCCATTATGTGATGTATTTAAAAAAATAAAAATGGTAGAACATAAAATTATGAACATATATTTAAAAATCTATATAACTCTTTTACCAGGTCATCTTCCATTCGATCGCCTTTCCCCATTACTATACCATTCTAAATGTAAATTCCTGCCGGCAAGTGTTGCACATCCCATTGGAGGTTCGCTCCGACTGATTTTTCTGTTGCTGTTGTTTTTGCTGCTAATATGCAGCCCCGTCTGGCTTCAGTCTCCATTGCTTTCAACACCCTCTTTCTTTTTTAACCCCTCTGTGTCACATTTTGTGCCTTCGTGGGGTGGCAGCCTCACAGGTGCACTGCCCGTTTTCCCCAGTTTTCCTCGCTGCTCTTCATCCTGGCACTCTCTGCATTGCATTGAGAATTAAATTAAGTTTAAGATTTAAAGTGCCGTTAACTCTAGTTTCCATTTCCCATTTCCCAGCAAAATATAATGAATTGTTATCAAATTGCTGCTGGCAATCAAGTTTTTGAAGTTTGTTTAGGAAACTGAATTCCCTCTAAGCTGCAGCAGATGATAAATAAAATGTATTTAATAAATAGATAAATAAAATAAATACATAGAATTATTCAGTTATTTTCCAGTGCACACATTTGTGCTAATTTGATTCTAAGTTCAGTTTATAATTGAAGCTAAGTTGATTAAGCGAAGATTATGAGAATGAAGTGCTCACAAAATTAAGTTCGATAATTAAAAATATGCAACATTCGAATTTATTGAGTCCTAAATAAGTGTTTGCATTTATTGGCCAAAGATTTAAACTACAAGAAATATAAATTAAATTGTTTTGACCCAGTTGCAATTCACACCAAATAGTTTTAAGGAAGAAAATCCAAGGCTTTCAGTTAAATTACGTATACGCACAGTATTGCAAATGGAAGCTGCTTTTGCCATGGCTAATTTACAAGCGTTCACACACACATACACTTGGCAGTCCCCCGCCCCCTTTAAAGTATGGCATATAAAAACTTTTAGTGCTGCTAACCCAACAAGGCACGAAGTGCATATTTCGTTAGGAAATCCTTGTAAGCCACAAAGACTTGAAAAATTTGTGCAGAACCACAAATTTCATGGGAATAAAAATGCAACGCAATAAACAGAGGAAAAACGAGCAAAAACATAGACAGAGGGGAGCCGACAGGGGGGTGGAGGGGGAGTGGCGATGTTTGGAACAACATCAAAAGAGCACCAAAATATTCTCGAAGTGAAAAGCTCTTAAAAATCAACGCCAACATCCAAAAATCGACCGCCACTCAATGGAGAGTAGCAAAGAGTGTGGCAGAGAATCGATTCGCCATTGCGTACTAGTTTCCAATTAAAAGTTTACTAATTATTTCTAAACTTTTGTACTGTGTGCGATCAATGAGCAGAGAGCATGCAATGCCAGCCACCAACTTCCCATGAAAACTAAGCCACAAAAATTGGTTACGATTGCGAAAATGTGAGGTTCCTGGGTGCAGTGCGTACACACACATCCCTAACGAAATGTAGATAGCAGCTGATTCGGTGGCCGTTGGTGTTGTTTGTAGCCCACAACTGCAAGTACACTGAAAATAAAATGTATAAAAAGTTAATATTAACTTTTACAAAAATTAAAATAATGTACAATACCATACCTTAAATAAATTTGAATTTTTGGATTAGGCTGAACGTAGCTCAAAAATATAACATTTTTAGAAATCCAATAATTTCATTTCAATATTTATTTTAAGGGAAATTTTTGAAAAGTGTTCAACTGCAGCTGCATCCTGCATAGTTGATTCGGCCAACGGAATTTTCGTTAATTCCGTCATGCGCAAGGACATGCCAGTGTTTGGTCCTCTTACTAGGAGTTCCGACTCAATCAGACAAGCAAACGACGGCTGCAAATGATTTGGCCTGCTGGAGAATGGAGAATCGAGAATGGCTGGTGTGTTTGCGAATTAACAGCCATTTGCTAGACCAAATCCAACTGCTCTCATGTTGATTGTGTTCCTATTTCGAAGATCGTTAGCCATCCATATCAATTACTAAAATGTTGTCTAACTTATCCCAAAACGAAACTCAACCAAAGTTTCCCCCCTTCACTTACACACACTCAGTAATGAGGAGGGTTGACTTTTCCGAAAAACCCTCATCGAGGGCGACAATGACTTTGGGTAAATATAGACGAGAATTGAAATTGTGCCAGCAGCCAATATTTGTTATTGCTCCGCTGAATGTTGGGTGAATTTGTGCACCGCCCATGCATTTACCGCTGATTTGTTGGCGTCATTATGTCGCATCTAGGGAGACACTTTCCCCAGTCCCCCGATGACGCACTTAACGTTTTCAATTTGCCCATTCTGGCGTATACGTAATGTTAGGTAAATATTATCAGCATGGGTGTCAAATGGGGTGGAATAGCACCTGGGGAGGCGGAGGCGACTGTTCGATTCCAATGCCAACCAAAATTGATATCATTTGTTTTCCAAACTTGTTTATTTTCCGACCGCTTAATTATTCCGTTACCCGTGTTTAAATTATAATATTTTCAACCTGCGGGGCAAAAGGCAGAATAAAAGGTCAACAAGAATGAAATAATGTGTGTGCATGTTAAAGACAAAATGTTTCGAAAATTGCATAATTTTAATCAACGAATATTATGTAAATGAAGCATTTTAATTTTTGATTAATTAGAGACACAAGTTATAGAGTGAAAGACTTATTAATACTCTTAAAATAGTCAATAGACATATTTTATTTATTTTTTATTGGAACTAAAAATGTCATTAATATAGGTAAAATAAAGTGCGGGTTAAACTCTGCTATTTCAATTATATTTGCATAAATATTAAAAAATTTTAAACCAAATAAGCTGGCAACAAAAATGTATATTAAACATAAATTGCATATTTTTATGCAATGCACAAAAAAAAAGTATTACATAAAACAATTAGACAAATGCCTGGCAACAAAAAACACTTCTTTTGCATAAGTGAACGTGTTTATTTGATGTTGATTGTTTAATTGTGCAAATTATTACCAGCATGATTCATTGGGAAAATAGGTGGAAGAGCATGGTAAATATAAATATGAAAGTAATTTTTTATTCGAAATGTTAGAAAATAACACAATTTTGACTGCTGCAAAATTTTAGCTTTAAAGTTGTCTCCAACCTGGTTATTCAAAGAGCCAGCCGCTTTTAAGACAACGCCCAAGCGATACGAAAACAACACGTACGAAATGCACAAATAAATCCATTTTTATGATTTGCAATGCAAAATGATTCTTTTTTTCCCCCGCCCCTTTTCACCAGCTCAATCTGCTTTGCCCCTTTGATTTTTTTTTTGGGTTTTACTGCCTTCCACATACATATGTTCCTTTTAACTTCTTACACTTTTCCCATATTGTTGCTGCAGTATTGTTATAAAGTTGCTGTCACTGCGGCGGCTTTGTTTGTGCTTAGACATTTTTACACTCGCCGTCAGGAAGACAGTTACTGTTGGGTTTATAAGTCCCGACAAACTGCACAGCACGTGATCGCCGGCATAATACAGATGTACAAGAAGAAAAATATATATCTATATATATATATGGGTGGAAGTGTGAAACAACCCATTCCATTCGGTATAAAAATCATATACACACGTTTCTGGCTGTGGCATTTTATTGGCAGCGCTTTTATTTGCAAAGCGTGAGACGCACAACAAAATGTTTTGTTTTCATGTTTGTTGAGATATATTTTATTTAGTGTCGTATATAATAAAATGGAGGAAGAAGGATTTATGGCATAAGCCAAGAAAGATTTAATCATTTCTTTAGTTTGCAAGACAATATATGTTAAAAATTTAAACCATTTGCTTGCCTTCTTTTCTATCAGTTTTTAAAATATTAAAACACATTTATTTCTTTTCCAGTTAATGGAAAATTAAATGCACAAAAATCCTTCGTTTAAAGATTTATTACCAAATTAGTTTGCCTGCAAATAGCAAATAAAATTAATGGATTTCATCCAATTAGCAGGCTTTCACAACATGCAAAGCTTTTTAAAATGCACTCCGAAATTCCCTGCCACATCTCTTGATTCATATATGGAGCCGGGTAAGCCCGTGAATAATTTTTGCTATTCATAAACGCTTGCGGGGGCTGCGGCCAACATGGCTCGACGTATTTTGGGATGCTTATACGAATTTTATTTTGCCATAAAACTGAGCGAAACAAGTGGGTAATAAATGTGAAATGTCAATTGGCTTGCCGGCGAGAGTATCGCAAAAATTTAATAAATAAATAACGAGCGAAAATGTGATGGCCCCCGCTTGCCAACTATCGGGGAAAATGCACATGTGTGCAGCGAGGGAGTCTCGATTTATTTCAATCGGAGTGCAAAAATTGCGCATACGCCCCGTCGGACGGGAGAAAGGCACCGAGGACTGGCAGATAAAATCATTAAAGTAAGAGAGCCAAGTCAACGCTAAAACATATATCGACATGCTGCTTGACAGTTCGACTATTTGACTTAAGTATGCCCGGATGCCAGCAGACAGAGCCGGTTTTCCCTTTCTCCTCCCCCCGATGCTCCACTGAGATCTGGAGCACGGTTTTCCCAGGAAAATGCGGATGCGGGGTCCGAGGATGCTGATACAGATGCTGTTGCCAGTCCTGAATAAACTTGTAGACGATGAAAATCGCAAACATGCAGTTTTTCCCTTTCCCATTCCCATCCAAGCCTCCGCACCACTTTTGCCATAGCCTCGGGACATGGCAAAAAGTTTCGCATCTCGATGTGTGTGAGCAAATAAAATTTGTTTAGTGCTGAGGCGCAAACTACAGTCGTGTTGACGTGATGCATTGTCGTTTGTTTACCCAGCCAGAGCGGCACAACAAATGCAGCCAAAGGATATGGGGGTTTAGGGCCCAGTTAAAGAGGAAACCATAAAGTTTGCATTAAATTCTAGATGATATAGCGGATACTTTTGCCATCTTCAAATTTGGTTTTATATAAAAATGGTACAAAAAGCTAGAAAGAAGAATTTAACTATTACAATGTGATTCAGAAACAACTTAATTCTTAATAACATGCAAATTAAAATTAAGGATGCCTACAAATTTGCTTAAAATATTAAACAAAATACAGTAAGTACAAGATTAAAAAAAAATATTTGTTGAAGAAATATTCTGTAGAATCCTTTCCTTTTCACAACGTTCACTTAGCTGACTTTTAAAAAATAAATTAAAGGGCAAATACAAGTTAGAAGATATTTTATAATGATTGTTAAATGTTATTATAAGCAAATATGTAAATATTTAAAAAAAAATACAATAATTTAAGATTTGTTTAGATTTTTAAAAGATATATTTATGGAAGAGGAGTTCTCTAGAGTCCCTTTCCTTTTTCACAACTTTCACTTGGCTGACTTTAAAGAAAGCAGACCATTTCCATTATCTTTTTCTCCTGCAGACTTCGGCGCTTGATTAATTACTGCTTGTTAACGCCTTGGCTGGCTGCTCAAGGGTTAACCGGCATCAGCATCCGTCCGTCAAGGATTCGCTTTAATTTCACAGTTTACTTCCCACAATCCTGATGCTGCGATGCTACTTTCAGCCAGTCGGGGCCAGGTCAGTGCTGGAATTGAAATGCATTTTTAATTAATTGAGAGAAAGCAGAAACTCTGCAGTGAATCCCTGAAATGTTTGACCTTTCCAAGGCTGTGTAACCAGTACTCACAACTTGGCAAGGTTAACCGCGATTAAAATAGTTGTGGCAATCGAGCTTTACAGGATTTGTTTTGAGGTAAGTCAACATAATTCCAGTCTGTAGTTTAATATTGAAACATTATTAGGAGGATTAAAGCGATTAAATTAAGGTTAGGAAAACAACACAAAACATTTCATTGCATTCTTTTATAAAAATAAAAAGGTCATTCAAGTCACAATGTTGCAGTCTCTTTCGAACTTTTCTTTTAATAAAATAATTAAAATTAAGTACCTCTCCTGGAAACTTACCTTCTGACACATTGTTTTGCATACAAAAACCTGCTTAGGACAACTAAGATCAAAATCTAGAAAGTAGCTTCCAAATGAGCCGAAAAATAGCAGGGAAAGTTCTGTTTCGTGCATTTTACTTTGCACTTTGAACTGGCACAAAGTTGTCAGGCTTTTTGTTCGGGAGCCAAATGAAACTGAAAGCAGCAGAAGCCGAATGAAAATTGGACCCAAAAATCGTGGACATTCTGCGATGGTTTTTGTTGCTGTAATATTTTTCGGAATGGGGAGAGGTGAGCTGGCGAGCAATTTGGGAGAAAAGTTTCGAACTGTGCCCAAGTACTTCAATTTAAACTTTTTAGCCAGCCCACAAGTTAATTTTTTGTTCTCCTCTTTGGCCGCTTTTATTTGGCTTCAAGGACACTGAAGATTTGGCATTAAGCAAAGAAGGGAAAATCTGTAAGGTTTTTGGATTAAGGGACATCAGAAAAGGGTTGCAGCTGAAACAAAATGAATGGCTAATTGAGTTCGGACAAAACGAGGCTAAGTCAAGCTAAGCCTGGCAAATTGTTAATAATCCCGGCAGCATTTTTACTTCGGTTCCCTAAACGAATTTGCCTTCCCCATAACTTTGGCTACTTGGTCAGCGACGCGTGTCGAACTTCATTTTGATGTGGGTCCAGGTCACTGACATATCAATTTGACCACAAAAGCTTTCAGACAAAGGCCAACAAGCAAGTTGGCCGCAAAATTCAATTTGGCCACAATGAGACGAACATGAGAAATGCTCGAAAATATCTTTCTTGCCAATAGTTTAGGGGAATGCCAGCAACTTTTATTTGCGACTGAGATCAAAAGGTGAACATCCAAAGAGAAATTCAAAGTGCAAAGGAATATTCAAATGGGCTGGGGAATGGCCATTTCAGTTTTCGATATGCGAAATTCCAAGCAAGTCGAACGAAAACCATTTCGAGCTGATAAAATATGTTTCAAGTATTTGCTGATGAAAAAGTTGGCCACCGAAGTCAAGCAATAAATATGCGAAAAAATATATGAATTTACACGCAGAAAAAATTAGGTAAAGCTGTAGGTAATATAAAAATAAGATTTAGACAATCAGATTTAAACAAATAAACTGTATATAAATGTATTAGTACAAAACCAAATTTTAATGTTACCCAAAAGGTCACTTTCTTAACTTTGATAAAAAATTCATTATTATCAGATTTTTTTCTGGGTTTTTTTTTGGGTGTTTGATGGAGCTTTATTTAAAGTCTTCTAGAAAATACTTGTCAGCTTCCATTCCGAATTAGCATTCTGTTCAGTGAGCCATAAGCACTTAAATCATCCGACTGCGACTGCAAATTATGTGCACTATTTGAAGGGTGACTGCGAGTGCCCCTGGAGTCGAGAGCACTCATGGCATGAGTCAATAACCCAATCGCAAGCTCACAAAATCCGGCAAAACTTTATCAGCTTTATAAGACTAATTGGCTGACGATTCGGCTGTACTTTGTCCTCAATGCGCTTTTCAAATTCGCACTCATCCGGCTGTCAAAGCAGTTGTTGTCGTTGCCGGAATGAAATGAAATGATATGTCAATCAATCATGTTCCTCTGATCGATCTCGGTGGGCGTTAGTCGTGTAGTTTGTCAAATCGAGAAAGTTGAGTTGGCTGCTTTCTCGCTGGGGAGAGATAAAAATATATTTAGAAATTCATCGGGAGTCCAAGCCGAGGCAAAATTTTAATGAGTAATTTTCTGTTTTCGTTTCGAACATAAATCGAACTTACATAGAAATCGATGACCTTAATTGAAAGTGAGCCGAAACATGCTCCATCATGGTGTTTCACTTCATCGTTAACGCACATTGGCCCGGAACCACTCGAGTCCAAGCACATGTTAGCAATCGATGATAAATGATTACTTATAATGCTGTTAACGCACGAGATCCTTAGGCTACCGAAAAAACAACCAAATCAACTGGCCATAAAAGCTCCAGGAATTTATGTCTATATCGATGACGTTGTTCAAGGCATAAAAATTCCGTTCATACCCCGGGCCATATTTTCCCATTTGCATTATATTATTTGTTATTGATTTTACGACGGAACATTTTCTATGTGCTCTTTTTATGGGGCGGCTCTTTAAATCCCAGGCAATTTAACTGCCGGCGCTGTTAATTTTTCCCATAAATGCGCTTAATTGGCCAAATTATGTGTGCAAGCAAAGTAAAAGGGAAAAAGTAAGCCACAAAGCAGTAAAGCGAGTTGGGGAAAAAACTGAACGGAAATACGAAATTTTCACTTAAAAATGTACTAAAACTATGAACACTCTTCGCTAAAGAGGAGGCTCTTTGTTCGTTCACATTTATGACCCAATTTAAAAAGAAAAAATATATATTTCAAAGTAAATTAAAAGTGCTTTGCTTGGGTAATAAAAACAATTTACGTGCTGCACAAATGTGACTAAAATTCAATATACATTATTTTCTAATGCTTTGAAAAATCAGAGATAGAAAGGGTTATATTGAAACCAATTATATGAAAAAATACATAATGTAAGTTTGGACACAATTTAAGAAATTGAGGTCCGTTTTCTCGTTCGTTTGTTAAATTTAAAGTAAGGTTAAAACCTTAAAATCGTATGGGAAATCAGAGTTTTAACGGCTTTAAAGGGATTAATTTGTATATAACTCGATTGTAAATTTTTCGGAATTCCATCACATTTCCAAAGGACTCTTCCCAGCCACAATATGCAAACGAAATGCTTCGCAAAAAAAAGAAGGGCACACAAAACTGCTGCCAATTGCAGTTGGCTTGTGGTTGGAATACGGCGGTTCCATGTTGGCTTGGTAGCGGTGTCGTTTAATTTAAAATGAAATACATCATGCTGGCCAATTATTTGAGCAATTTGGCAAATTAGTGGTCCAAGCCATTCCGTCTAGGCCCCGAAAGCGGCAATTACCAGTCGGAATTCCACTCTTCTCTCTGTGTTTTTCAACCGAAATTATTGTAGCCCACTTTCCTGCACTCGCTGCTGCTAATTACCGCACAAAAGACAATTGGCTATAGAGAGTGAAAGTCTCAGCTCAAAATGCACAAATGTCGACTTCTCTTGGCAAGGTTAACAGCTTGACTCTTGTCAACGCCGTCTCAAGTGAGTCCCGCCCCTCAACAATATCGCACGCATTCAGAAATACGAAGTACGAGTGCCATGGGCCAAGTTAAAACGCATTTCGGCCAAAACAATGGCGCCGGCAAACGAAGGGCGAAATCAGAATGGGATTTAGACACAAGGCGAGCGGGCACGAAAATAGGCAACAACATGGAATAACAGAAACAGTCAAAGCGGGCCACACAATGAAATTTTAATTAAGTCTGAGCTTGGGACTCGCTTTGTGCTGATGCAGCCGAATGAAATGCCACTGATTATGTTTGTATGCCCGCTACCCATTCATTGTAACTGGGAAAGGAAGTATACGAATTTTTAACCATATATAGGTAGTAAAAGATTAAATTCGGTATGGTTAATTACCTATAAAATATAGGTACTTTATTGTAAGATTTGGACCACTATAAATAAAATAAATTCTCGAAATAAATACTATTTCAACTTATAACAAAACATTGTTAAATTTGTACATTAAATTTAACAATTTTTTAACTTTAAAATTATTTTAAACCCTTCAGGAATATAAAAGGTATTATAAATAAATAAAAGGTTTTTCAAGCGGTACCTTCAAGCCTACCCTGAAAACATATCATGCTTGAATGGCTCTTAAACTGTTGAAATGCTGGCACATACACATATTTGTTTGCGATTTTTCCGTATGTATAGCATGCATTTACTTTTCTACTTTTACTTTAACCCATCCCCACCTACAGACACCCACCCACCCTTTCAACTTTCTCTCCGTTCCCCTATTTCGCTATGCATTTGTTTGTTGCTTTGTTTTGCGTCTGAATGGCTACACAAATACAAAACGTCTGCACATTGTATCTTGTTTAGTATGAAACATAAATGCATTTGTGTAATTACACAACATACATAACTGTATCTAGAGATCCTTGTTTTAGGATGTCTGCTGGTCTCAGCCCACAGGAGGGAGGAAGGGAGACGGCGATAGAGGAGAAAGAGCGCGATGCAGGCTCCTCACTAATTGAAGTAAATGTGCTAAAGGCTTGCCAAAGTTATTCGCAATGGGAGTGTTCTTTAGCTAATGATTGTTAATGGATTCATTAGGAAACTCTATTTTTACCTTCAGCTAAAGGGGCTTATTTAATATTAAAGAGGTTGTTGGTTTAGGTCTCAAGTAACTTGGTTTCACTCGATAATCTATATTTATATTAAGAATTGCTTAAAAATGTATATATCCCAAAAATAAATGTTTTTGGGAAATGTATACCTTTAATTATAATTGGGTAATACCAAGACCATCATTCCCAATATTTTATTTTTCTGATAAAATACTCATTTACCAGTCCACTCTAAAATACTATATTTATTTCGAAAATCCAAATTCTATCTTTTTGATTAATACCTCTCAAAATGAATAGATTAACTCCTGTTTCTGACAGCATTTCATCCATCATTGCTCTTAATAAAGCAATCAACTCGGTAACAACTAATTGCAACAATTGGCTTCGTAATCGAATAGTTAATTATGCCCAGCATGCAACAGGCCAAGTCAAACTCTGTGGTCTCCGCTCTCATTTAGTTTTCATTACGAATTTTGGCGTAGCACGTGATGGGCATGGATAAATGAAGACAAATAACTCTTTCGTTCGCAGAACCAACCCATCCAGACCCTCCGATTTGTATGCATAGACTGACCACAGAAATGTAATACAATGGAAAAATTACTTGCTTACCTCTAGATCGCTGCGTTTTGCTTTCTGCTCCCTATTTAATTAAGCACTTAATTATTTAATGCGCTGATTGTGCAATATTTCAAAGGACCCCACCCAGTACTTAGTATTGGTTAGCTCAGCTTAGCCAGAGTCCTTTGGGTGTGTGCTTTAGGGTGGACCTTGAATCTGGAAGACTTAGCTCACAGTGGACTAATTATTTTGTTTTTAGTTTTGCCTAAATAAATAAATTTGATTAGGAACTAATACGATAAATGTGTTATATCTTTCATTAAAATATTTGATAATATATAAGGTCCACCCTAAAACGGAAAGGTGTGTATGTGGGGGATGTGAGTGTGTTGAGGTGTCATAATTATCGCATTGGGTAGCCGAAATTTAATCAGACCACTGGTCCATAGGTTAAGTTAAGGTGTGGCAATGGGTTTCCATCTGATTGCCTTTCTCTAGACAGAAATTAAATGAAGCGGGTAATGAATTACACTGAAAGTTAAAGCTAAAATTCCTTTGATTTATCAGACCAGTTATACTCCTAAGTTGTACAAAAATTATAGTATTTTGTAACATATCTTTTCCTACTTAATCTAACCACATTTTTAATAAGAATTTTATATTTGAGTAAATTATATTCCGCTACACAAAATTAAAGCGAAAACTTCTTTGACACTTTAGCCTGATTAATTAAACATTTTACAAAAATGTTATTATATTTTAATAATACCTTTCTATTGTCTTAAATGGAACCGCTCAGCTTTTTAATTAAAATTTTCTGTAATATTTGAAAGCGAGCCCTTTCCACTTGCCTCGAATATTTCTTTGACAACATATGGAACTAAATCCTATTGTAAAATTTTAATAAAGTCCACCATTGACTACGTCGTGGCCGTTGCATTTCATTTCATTACATTTCATTTCCATATGCTGGCTCTGTCAACCGCCTGTCTCTCTAATTAAACTTTATGGAGAAGCCAACATTTGTTCCTCGCCAACGCCTTATTAAGCGTTTTCATTATTCTGCACTTGACCAGCTCGGTCTCCTTTAATAATGCTCATTTCCCCCTTCTCGGTTCAAGCGAATGGAAATAATAAAATAGAGTGGGAAAAGTGGTTGGGTGTAAGTGCACATAATTAAACAGCAAATTCTCCCAGTCCTCTTTAATTGCAATGATTTAAGTGGATTTAGTGTATTTAGGTTTGTAAAAATAAAAAAAAAAGAATCAATAAGTATCTGTTTATTGGTTTTAGTCACATGGCCTATTTACATTAATCTGAACCTGGTCATGCATTCATTATTCAATCAGCAGTTTTCAATTAATGGCTAAGACAACACGCCCCGCTCACCGGATCCCAATTCCATTAAAACACGAATCAATTTAATAGAGTTCCTCTCACTCCCTCGCTACCGAACAACAACGATTCTCTAGAGATAAAGCAAATATTGGTTCTCCTCGCGATGCATGTGTATAAAACAAAAAAAGGGGAAACAAAATCAATCGAAAATGTTTGCTGCACTCAAATTAAAAACACAAACAGACCAATACCGGTCTAGTGTAAGAGTGAGTGTAAACAAAATGGCAAATAAATTTGATTTGTATGCAACAAACGAGAGCAGAGCGAAACAAATACACTGAAAGTCTAGCGGTGGAATTTATGCGTTTTTATGCATTTAAAATTGTAAAACAAGCGCTTCTGCTCCTCTTTGGCCCTGGCACATATTCTCAGCCTTGTTGTGCGGCAGAAAATTTGCGCTATTAATATTTGCATTCAACTGGCAACAGCCCAAGCAACCGAGCAGCCATTCCAACCCATTCGCATCCCTCGCCGGAGCAGCTCCTCCTCGCCCTCTCAACACTCCTTGAAACTATCAACACATCTGCCAGCGGCATTGTCAGTTGACAATGGTCCTTTGGGGAGGAGAAGGGGGAGGGGGAGGGAGGGAGATGGTGGAAGGATGCAGGCCGCAGGACGAAGGATGCAGGATTCAGAGAGGGGAGGAAATAGTGCGTATTATGGCTGCAGTTATGCGAGGGTACTTGTGCACCCATATATAGGGGTTTCTCTATATTTAAAAAGGCTCAAGCGGCACTTAACTTCTGCTCAAAGCACGTTGCACCCAGCGCACAGGGTACTGTGGAAAAAGTTAAATTAAATCTAGTTAAATAAATAATAACTAATTACAAAAAAAAATTTATGATAAGTCTTTTTTTTTAGAATTTGGAAGTGGTTTAGAAAAC
The DNA here is from genome assembly GCF_030179915.1 of Drosophila takahashii. Classification (NCBI taxonomy): domain Eukaryota; kingdom Metazoa; phylum Arthropoda; class Insecta; order Diptera; family Drosophilidae; genus Drosophila; species Drosophila takahashii. Next base: position 13,579,211 of record NC_091680.1, read on the forward strand.
TAGGACTAACAAATAAACAACTATAAGTACTATCCATCCACTAAACAAATATTAGGAATTATAAAATATAACTTATTTTCCCACTATCTTTTTTTGTCAGTATAAATACTTTCCAAGGTGGAAGGTAACAAAATGTTATTCCAATTTTATAGTAATATATCTTACATATTTTGGTTTTATAACCCATTAGAATTTAAGTTTCTAAAATATCAAATTTCAGAATTTTTTCTGTGTGTTGCAACAAAAAGTACAATCTTTAAGATAAAGCGATACATTTTAAGGAATATTCCAGTTCGCTATGCTAATCAAAACAAGCTATAACTAGCTGAAATCGGAATGTAACTATAAATACTGCCTGTTAAGATACAGTGATCTCGAAGATGTAATACCTGCCAAAATCCAAAAAATATTCTGAAACTCAAGCAATTAATAGTGCAAATTACCACAAATATCCCAAGTTTTTTAGTTATATTTGACCTATCTTTCAAATGAAATTCATGAGTGATATTTTTCGTGGAGCAAATGTGAGCGCCATAGACGGAGTGTTCGAGGCATGGCCGTCGTCGTACCAGTCGAGTCTTCCCCGCAGACTACGGATGCCGAACCAACTGGAGCCGAGCTACTTGGACGAACCGGAGGCATTCTCTATCAAGCGATTGATCTTCAAGATCATCAAGATTGGTGTGCTGCTGCTTATCTGGGGTTTCTTCACCTACATTCTAGTAAGGATTTCAACGTCACCGGTTAACACATCGGTGGTTACGGTGTTGCCCAATGAAACGCTGCTCCGTCGGCTGCAATTACCAAATGATGCCGCGAGGATAACGCTAAGGGGTCCCATTGATTTGTATCTTGGAAACACCAAGGATACAGCCTTTGTGGGTCTGCGAGTGGAGTGGCGGGACTCGGACTTGAATATCACCCTTCGGCGCTCCGACATGTGGGTAATCTACCTCCTGGCAGACGAAAGTCGATTCGAGGAAACGGCCAGGACCTTTGAGATATCTCCAACGAAAAGAAGAAATGACAAGGCGGTGATCTCGCTGGAGGGCAGGAACGAGGAGCCTGTTTCGCTGCTCATGGAGGTTAACGTCTATCCGCTGGTCACCCACCATGGAGTCATCTACGCCGCCCTGCTGTTGATTGGTCTCTATATCCTCATCGTCTTTGAGCTCACGGATCGCACCTTTGCCGCTCTTCTGATGGCCACCACGGGAATAGCAATCCTCACGGCGCTGGGCAATCGACCCACGATGCAAACGATCATCTCGTGGATTGATTTCGAGACCCTGATGCTGCTGCTGGGCATGATGATACTGGTGGCCATAATGTCCGAGACAGGGGTTTTTGATTGGATGGCCGTGCTGGCCTACAGGATCTCCAAGGGTCATCCCTGGCCCTTACTCATCTTACTCAGCTCCATTACGGCCATTATGTCCTGTGTTTTGGACAATGTGACTATGCTCCTTCTGATGGCGCCCATTGCCATCCGTTTGTGCGAGGCCATGGGTGTGCAGACTCCCCTTGTTCTGATCATCGTGGTCATGTACTCGAATATCGGTGGCACCCTCACGCCGGTGGGTGATCCGCCCAATGTGATAATAGCCACCAATCCCGAGGTGATTGCCCAGGGCATTGATTTCCTCAACTTTGTAATCCACATGCTCCCCGGGGTTTTTCTGGCCATCATAGCGGGTTTCGGTGTCTTCTATCTGACCATGAGGAAGTCGCTCTTTAAGCTGCAGGATCGACAGATTGAGCTGGCTGCCGAAAGGGAGTCGATGAGGCGACGGATGAGCGCGGAGATCACAGCTCGAGCTTCGGAAATGCGGGAAAGACAGCCGGCAAGGCAGTGTTTAAAGCCCTCGGCCAACTATTTCGAGACTTTAGCCCACCTGGAGGCACATCATCGCATCCGGGACAAGACGCTGCTCATCAAGTGCCTGTTCACGCTGGTCTTCGTGATCCTCTGCTTTCTGCTGCACTCCCTGCCTTTTATGGCCGGCGCCACCTTGGGCTGGGTGGCCATCCTGGCGGCCTTCCTGCTCCTCATTCTGGCCAAGATGAACGACATCGAGGAGATACTCGACCAGGTGGAATGGTCGGCCCTGCTCTTTCTGGCTGCCCTGCTCGTGTTGACCGAGGCGGTGGCCCAGTTGGGTTTCATCCACTGGCTGAGTGAGAACACAGTTAAGGTGATCATGAGCGTGGAGGAGAAGCATCAGACGACGGTGGGAATTCTAATAATCCTCTGGCTAACCGCCTTTCTGGCTGCCTTTGTGGGCAACGTACCCGTGACCACGATGATGCTCCGTCTGACCATCGAGTTGCAACACAACGAGGCGATCGGTGTGCCCCTTTCGCCGCTCATCTGGGCCCTTTCTTATGGCGCCTGTTTCGGCGGCAATGGCACCCTGATCGGCGCCTCGGCCAATGTGATTGCCGCTGCGATCGCCCACCAGTATGGCTACAAGATTTCCTTCGTCCAGTTCTTCATCTACGGCTTTCCCATGATGCTGGCCACCGTCTCACTGGCCACCGTTTACCTCCTCCTCGCCCACTCCGTGTTCACGTGGCACAAGACGTAGTCTAACTCAGTTAGAAGACCCTTCTCGGAGTTGCGATAGATAGGATCTACAGTGTATGGTCTCTATCTATGCGATAGATAGGATCTACAGTCTATGCTCTATCTAGACGCTACTCCGATAAAGGTCTCAATATGGATAGCTGTGATCCTGAGATTTCAAAATGGAGGAAAACCTTTTTTGGATCGCTTATAAAATACCATGTACATTGTGTAAAGTATAAAGTGTAAGTCTCGATTTATGTCGCCCATTAAAGTGGATTTTTCTATAAAAATTAAAAGAGGTCTTGAAATTGGTTACTTTGTTTTAGGTTTTTTTTTTATTTAATATCTTATCCAATATTCCACACTGCAAAAAAATTTAGTTTTCAATAATGTTTTTGATTATCAAAAATGTTTTCTAATTATATAGACACCATAACAATTTTCGTACATCGAGAAATATTTTTTTTGTTTAAAAGGTATGTTTTAATATATCCCAAGAAAAGTATTTATTTTTTTTTTTATTTCTTTATTTTTAATATGACCCAGTTTTTCCTTTTTTCGGCCACTGTATAATTTTATATAGCATACTTTGTGCGCAACGACCCCGACAACTCCAGCTGCAATGACAATGCGTAGCTTGGCTAAATTCTTCCGCTTAATCGCGCAATAATAGCTCAAGGGTGTTAAATATGCATAAACAGCGGCAACAAAGGCAACAACTGCGATTACAACTGACTAGATCTTTGTGTGCAGCAACAACTTAACCGCATCTGCTCCAGGGTCCTTGTGGATAAATATATAAAACCGACTGTAAGCACTAGGAGAATCAGCGAAATGGGAGATTTTAAATGTTGCAAAATAATTGGTGGCAATTACGTTCGCTTAAAAAGTGAATTGAGGAACTCGAAAAAAATGCGAACCAACACAGAGCTTCAAAGCCGCGAAAAACAGGCAATCTAGCGAATTAAGACCTCTTTAATGTTGAGCATACACGTGTACACATTGAATACATATTCACTTGTGGCAATCAACGAAATTCTTGGGAAAAACACGAAAACGGATTTCGCCGCGAGGGAAAAACAAGGGCAAGCCCGAAAACAACAACACATGCAATCCGCCAATAAATCAACTAATTAAATATTCCGATTCGGAGCCAAAGTATTTGATTTTTGCAAATTTAAACAACACAACGAGCAGCCAGGCAATGCCAATCGGAGCCCAACCCTTGTGCCCTCTTTGCATTTTGACTCTGATTTGATGTCGCGACTTGAATCAACATCAGTATATAACAACAGCAACAGATATATGAAAACACGCGACAGCACGAGAAATGAGTGAAATAATATCAAATGAAATGAAATAAAATAAAACGAAACGAAATGAAATGCCTGATTGCGTTGGCGTTCTGACTTGTCGAGGTTTGCTGCTCTGCTCCCCAATGGCGAACATGAAAGCGGCTTTGCATGTGAGCAGGGCACCAAACAAAAAACAAAATACAAAAAACGAGAAAAAGAAATTAAACCAAAGAAACAATATGTGGCAACAAAAATGGCGGGCAACGTAACACTAATTACCATAATTGTGCAGGGCGTGTAGAAACACTTGATGAAGGCGACGAGGACAAAACTTTAGCTTGGCCTCTAGCCTCTAACGTTACTTGGTTGAAACTCCGTAAGCGGTATAGAGATGATTGCGTGAATGGGATTATAAAAAATAAAGGAAATTTTTAAAAAGAATTAAAAAGCTCAAATATTATATATCCCTTTCCTGGTTCCTAACTTATTTCTAATAAAATATTAAACAAATTCTATTTTTTACTGCGAGTTTTGTCCAAATGTTTTTCTTTTCCCAAAATATAATAATTCTGAAAATTAAAACAAACATTTAAGCTCTCATATCAGTTAATTTCAATACATTTTAATTAACATTTTAATTCCATTCACATAATTTTGGATGTAAGAAATGGGACGAATGAAATATTTACTATGATTTATTTAACTATCCGAAATATTCAGTTTAACTATTTTTTTTTGTTAGGATCTAAATCGCTGAAAAGAAGGACTTTTATTATTATAATACTAGGATACTAATAGAATCATTACTAGATTTAAATACCTATAAGTAATAAATATGTTTAGAAATCTGTATATATTGTCATGATCACTCTGCCAACTCGATTGAGGGGAGACTCGTTACCCGATTACGCGAAAGCGTCACGTTGGCATCGCGTGCGGGGCAACGTGTGTCGGGCAATATAACGTATACGCCAAGGCGGCCAAATGTGTAGAAATGAAACATTAAATTACATTGGTTTCTCGGTGTTCCGCTTGTCCTTTACCTACCCCCCCGAAGCCATCTGGCTAGCCGCCCATTGTCTCTCTCTCTCTCGGGGTTCTGACCCCCTTTTTTGAGGGCAGGTGTGGTTTGCACGTAGATCGCGCACGTTGCTGAAATTTTAAGCACTCCGCAGAAACAGGACAGCAGGACAGAGGAGGATAGTCAGACAGACCGCCGGCGGTTTTGTTCTGAAGTGCGCTTTAATAGTTGGCTGTCTGCAGCTGCCGCAGCCGGAAAATCGGGAAAAGCGGAAGGGCTGCGCCATATATGTTTGAATGTGGCGTGCTGGCAGGCCAGAGTGCTGTTTAATAAAATGGCGAGGAAAACAGAACTCATGGCACTGCTGCAAACACGAACCGAAAGTGTAATTATGCAGATGTTTGAGGATCAGCCGCAGCAATGATTTATGTATGTCTGCCGGCACAAACGTCGGCCCTAATTACATCTGCAGCGACTGGGAGACCGAAGAATGCATAGAATTAACCCAGGCCACACACATGGAAAGCTCACAGAGCCGAGAAAATCGGCTTTCACCTGGACAATCATGAATTAAATCAGAAATCCCTGACTTGAGGACACGAAAGTAATTAACTCGACCTCGCCTGTATGCCCGGGGCCATCATCAATTTCCCGAATTGTCACTCACCGCCGGGAGTTGGTGTTAATTCTCGTCTAATTTGTAATTCACCTGTCCTCCCACACGACCAAGGCAGCAGTTAAAAATCCTTTAGGCCAACATAAAAATGCCATTAAACCTGACCGTGATTATCCTTGTTCTGTGGATGCCCGAAATGTTTGCTGGCGATGTGCATAGAGGATTAGTAATTGGACATTTTAGTTTTATCGGATTATCTACACAAAAGCAGACAACTAATCAATTTTACTTGCTTATTGTCAGCCGCAAATAGAACTTATAAATTCGGATACATTCTAAAAGGAAAAGATAATTTTCATATTGCTAAGAAAAGTATTTAGCCAAAATTAAGTGTTTTAAAATAATATAAATGACACAAAAATGTATTCGTATATATTCGCATACATTCTAAAAGGGAAAAGATCATTTTTATAATGCTAAGAAAAGTATTTAACCGAAATTAAGTGTTTGAAAATGGCACAAAAATCATATTTAAAATCGAGAAGTAGGTGCAATAAGTAAAATAAATTCAAAATTGTGTTATTTTTACAAAATATAACAAAAAAAATGGAATTATTTTTTTATTTAAAATAGTGGGCTTAGTAAATATCGACTAAAAGTATAATTTCGTTTTTAACGCTATTAACAACTGCATTAGAAAACTAAACAGCATTTTTATTTCAATGCCAATCTTTTAATTGATAAGAAGTGGTTTCAGCTAACCAACCTACAGCCTTTGCTGTAGTTTAAACTAATCTCTTCCAATTATGATAAATATTTATCTTGAAATTCAACCCTTACCGCAATCCCATCACGATGCCATCTTTAGTACCGGACCCAAATATCCTTTGGTCACGCACACTAATGTCCGGACATAGTTTTCCGGTCTAATACACAGACTTCGGGGGACGGGTCATGAACATACATATCTCTGCCGAGTTGTCCTTGGTGTTATTGTTATTTTGATAGTCCCATTGCATTTTTTACATAGCTCTCCGAGGCTGGCGTACATTGTTTACTGATGGCCATAATGATTACTTATTTCGAGGATTACTTACTCGCTCTCACTCGCTCCACAGGCAGTGATACAAATACAGAGTGCTGCCTCGTTTTATTGGCATTGTTAATATTTGCTTTGTTGCCATCCTTGGTTTATTTGCTCAGGATTTGCAAGAATAAGAGTGGGCTCTTTTGCGCCCACTCCACTTCGTAGATACACGCTCATTTAGTTTTCTTGCGCATTTCGGATTGTGGCATTTGGAAAATTTAGCCGGTTGCTTTAGTATTTTAAAGATGCTGCCTCCAAGCTGCCAAAATATGCTAGCTATTTGCTTTCGTTTATTCACTTGAGGTTTGCCTACCAAAAGCGGCAATTAAAATTTTCAGCTTTGTGCCGAGATTCCTGAGGAAGCACCATTAAAATTGTAATATCTATGAACATTATGTGTTTAAATCACAAATGAATTTCAAAGGTAACAAAGGAAAGCATAATATTTTCACCATATTTCAGGAACCACGAAATTATTTTGCACTTTTGATTAATGATATAAAGCAAATCCAAATGAATGCCAAGTAGGCTACCCAAAGAAAGTTCGTTAAGACATAAATCACAGAGATGTTCATTAATTCGCCGCTTGACAATTGGTCAATGCTCGCGATTTGAAATGCATTAGGAATATAGGAGCATATTAAAAAAAGCAGGAGGAAAAAACACAACAAAAACAGCACTCAACTGCCTGTCGCGGCCACAAGAATGATTAATGACAAATTATTTTATGAGGCCAAGGAAAATCATGAGACATAGCATTAAATGTATTTAAATTATTATTACGAAATTAAACGTGGAAAGAAGGGCGAGAAAGACGATTTGATGTGCTCCTCCGCATAGGAAAAGCAAATAAATCATGAATATTAAGTTGCCCGGCGGAGAACAAAAGTCAATTGGCCAAAGTTTATGGGGTGAGAGAGTGGGGCTAAAAGGACTCCGAATTGCTAGGCCACTTGAGAGCTCAACGGCTTAGAAAATAACCATTTTCCCAGTGCCCCGTAAAAACCTGGCATTGCCTTTCATTTGATTAGACGTCCGTCGTCCGATGTCCTCAAACTCAAAATTCCCCCAGGGGGCAAAAATGTTTATGCAATTGGATTCAATTTTTCGATCCAACTCCATGCAATTGAATAATGCCAGCCAAACACACACACTTTCCCTTCTTCTCTCTTTCTTTCAAAAGGATAAGTCGATTAGTATGTCTGTGTGGGCTGGAAAAATCTACTCCAGGGACATTTTCGGTTTTCATTTATTGAATTCTCAACTACTGAAAAATTCTCCCAATGCAGAAAACGGAATTTACAGTATTTTCCATATTTTACTGACGCACTTATTGAATTCAGATTTTATTTTTCTTATGTGTGAAATGGCTTAGGCATTTAGATACAGAAATTTACAAAAGCAGAAAATTTACAATTTCCTTTAGATTTTAGTAATTGAAATGGGTTTGCCTGGCAAAAAAACATTTAAGCTTTTAGAATCTATCGGTCAATAAGTATTATAATTTGGACACAAATTTAACATACTTTATAATTTTTTTTAAATAAGGAGTGTTTCTATTTCACACTTATACATAACTTGAAAAAAAGATATTGAGATTACAAAGAAGTAATTACTTAAATACAAAAGTAATTCGGACTTTATTTCACTAAGGGCCAGCTTATGAGATTCTTAAAGTAAGACCCCTTGATTCCACCTGTTTGTCAAGTAAATGCAACGAAAATCTTATGGTTAGCATAAAACACACAATCCCCAAGCCGCAAATGAAAGGCACAAAATCCAGGCAATACAAGGGCTCAGCCGAAAAGAAGAAAAAAGTAGGGGGGAAAATAAGAAACAGGCGGAAAATGGAGGGTGGCTGGGAGGCGCTTTCTCAAGCTACGTAATTTCGTCCAAGTGGGTGAAACAAATGTTGAGATTGCAGGCCCGAAAATTCCGACTGCCGCCCACTTTCGCCACACCCCTTGACCCACTGCGACTTTTTCATATTTCCTGCTTCAGACGAAGTCGAGTGGGGCTTCAAAAACGACGACGAAGAAAAGCGAAAAAAGAAAAAAGAAGCAAGCAAATGACAAGCCATAAAAATTGAGTATACGCATTGGTTGCTTAAAGGATCAAAGGATGCGCAAACACACACTCATGTATATATTTACGTTGTTGTGTGTGTGCCCGTGCATGTGTTTGATGGCATTCGATTGGCATTTTCAATGTATGTAAGTGGCTGCGTGTGGGGTGAAAAAAGTTATTGCATCATAATTCCCCCCACTAAGCATTTATATTGCACATAATTACATGCCCAGCGATGCCGTCTATAAAAAGGCAAACGGATATGGGATATGGGATATTCCCACGCACCCGCAAACAATGCAAATTGAAGGCCACATAAATGTAAAGGGCTATCTTACAGATTTTCAGGAATCCCTTAAACATCAATGAGGTATATCTAAATAGGAATCTTAAGAAAAATAATTTTTTCAACACTCCGAGTTCTCGATGGACTTATTAAATATTTTAAAATACCTTAAAACAATACAAATATTTTATAGAATAATTTTAATATTTTTGTTCGTTAAAAAAAAGCGCAATAAATATTTTTCCAGTAATTAAAAATATTTTAATATTTATTCAAAGCTTAGAACGATTCCAGATATGAATTTCCTTGAAAAATAAACCAAAAGACAAATACTAGATTTTTTTTAAATCCAACTAACCATTTGTAGAAACAGATTTTATCCTTATTGGGGCAATACAAAACGAAATCGGAGTTTTTAATGGCGGCGGTTCCCCTCAGTGGGACATTCAAATAGCATTGCAGGGGAAAATTGGGGGTGGTGGTGATAAAAATGCGTGTAAATGTTTATGCCGCCGGCAAGCCAGGACAATTGTCCTGCGGGGCGCCAAGCCGAGCTTATGGCCCAAACCATTATGGACAACTGCAATGGCGACAATAACGCGTCGTTGATACTTCGCACCTGAGACCCCTTCGCCTTTTTTTCTTCACAGGTGGTTGGCGCCGCGCCCAGAAGTATGCCGTTAAACAGGAAAATATCCAACCGCCATACAGGACCTCCAACGAAATGCGAAAGGCTGCCAAAAAAAGTGAAATGGCTGCATGTGCGAGTGGCGAAGGGGTACGAATATAACAATTCGCTGACACAGCGGCCTGCAAATGTAACACAAATTTTGCGGTTTTGCGGCCATCCCATTTAAGCAGCCAGCCTGCAACGGCAATAATAGTAGCTTGTAAGCTTGTTAGGTGTGAAATATGCTTTTGGCAGTACCTATTTTTGCTATTTCGTTTTGTTTGCCTATTAAATAAATAGCTTTTTCCCGGGCACGGCAAATCGATTGTGGGAAAAGGATTGCTGAGCAAAAAGCGTATTTATTGGCTGTAAATTTATGTGAAAATTTAAATAAAATCAATTTTTCTGAAACCTTTTTTTATATGGAGTGCAATAAAATGATAAGCATTGGTTTCCAAAAATAACAGCCGGTAAAGAGCTTTAGAAATAGATTTTCTATTACTATAAAATTTTTAACTATTTTAAGTTGATGTATATTTAAAAAAATAAGAGTTCCTAAAAATATTTTTTTTATTTTGGCCATAAGTAGGATATAACACCTTGTCCCAATTAAATATTTCCTTCATTTCTCCACTTTAAGTAAATTAACGAAACACAAATTTTTAGCCAACATGATAAAACATTTATTTGCCCTTTAAACGGCATGTAAATTTCTGTGTTTAATCAAAAATTACAAAGAAATCATCATAAAGTGGTCTAATTGTTCAGTTTGCGGCCCCAAGGCATTTTCACAATTAAATTGAGCATAAATCCAAACAAATGCTTGACTCTGATTTGCCAGCCTGGGGCGGAGTTTAATTAAACGCGCGAAAAACGTTGGAATTTTAATCGTTTAATTGAAAAACTTTAACCGTTAAGCGAGTCGAGAAGGAAATCGTGGAATGGGAATTGGATTACCGTGCCCTGCAAAAATATAGTTTGAATGGTATAATCCGACTAAAGCACACCTAAAAATATTATTTAAAATATATTTACCTTTATTTTAACATTTATATTAAACCCTTCGTTATATAAATATATTAAATGGTTGACCTAAATATTTTAAAATATTATGAAATGCTCAACATATGCATTTTAATATTTTAATACTTTTTGATAAATGTATAACATTTCCTTCCATGGTCGAGTTTATTTTATTAAAATTGCTAAAGGCAATATATAAATGCTTGATCTAAATATTTTAAAATATCAAGATATCCATTTTTTTTCTTTATTACTATTTCCATGATGAATTTTAATAAAATTGCTAAAGGCACAATAAGATAATTTGTTGTGAGAATTTTCACTTTTTGTTGAATGAAATCCAATGGAATTATTCTGCATTGCTGGTCTCCTACAAAAATCCAGCGAATCCAGGCGTCGAAATCGAACTATTGCCTCATCCAAAAACTGGTTATAAAAACAGTGAAAACTTTGACGCGAAATCATCAAACGGATTTTTGAGCGACACTTTTTATCGCTTCGGGTTTTTGGTTGCTTTGTGGCAAAAACGAGTAACGCGGGCCAATGAGAAATTGCGACAGCTGATAGTTGACAGGCATCGCTCATACGCACCGTGCGCCAGTGCCTGTGACGGTGCCTGTGCCTCTGATGAACGTCAAAGTGAATGGTTTTTCCGGCTGCGTTTCGCTGGGCTGGGCAACATTAATTGACACGTGATAATTTAATTAACGTGGCAACCCACAAGCCTGGCAACTAGGAAGATCCAACAGCGAGCACATCGAAGATTCGGAGGAAGGATGGCGAGCCAGCTCGACTAATTGGGTCAGCATTTGGGCACGGAAAGGGGCAAAGGAGAAGGAGCAGGAGCAGCGTGTGTTCCATCCATCCATTGTTTTCCCATTGGCCCAGGGCCATCGTCCCCGGTGCCCGGAATGAAGTAGAGTGTCTCTTAATTACGGTGTGCGCGTGTTGGCATAGAGGGATTTTCTTGTTAGCCTCTAACAAAACCCAAAGAGCCCCTGGAAGCCCTAAAACCCCGACAACCACCGCCACCACCGCCCTCTCATTAACCACTTTGCATTGTTCGCCACAAAGTATGAAACAATAATTGACAACGCGCAAGGCGGAAACAAAACGCAAACTAAACGAAAAGGGAACTTTGAACCAGAGCCCTCGGTATTTGCCTCATTATTCAATGGAAAAATGCTGTTTATGAAATTAATTATGATGGAATATATGTCTTCTCCAGTTTCTTTTGGATTTTTATGTTTAGCTTTCGATTTTACTTGATTTTTTGTTAAAGAAAAAAATATGTTTATCAATAAATTTCTGGCAACCAAAAAAATTATGAAAAAAATAATAAAATAAATGTTTTTAATGAAATTTAATATTTTTAATATTCCCTAATATTCCCTATTATTTCTTAATATTTTCCCGATTTATTTACGTTAAATTGAAACCAATTGCGCCGTCAAATATATTTTGGCAAGTTCAAAGTCTGCAATTCCAATTTGTTTGCAGCGCCAACAGCCGAAAATAAGATGAGCAAATGCGATATATTTGGTACACTCAATTTACTTAGCAAGGGGATTTAAATTAAACCTGATTTGCCCTTTGAACGGCTCAATTTTGTGATGTTGCAGCTGGCTGCCTTGGCCGGGATTTAATTACAAGGACCAAAGCGGCTCCTGCAGTGCCAATGGCAATATAAATGGCAATGGTGATGGCGATGGTGAAAGCGAAGCGCTTGGCCCGCATCTAAGCGCATTAAGTATGCGCCGCGTGCGCCAATTAGGTTGAGTCAGCTGCCTGGACTTACGGCCAGAATTGTGTGCTCACTTCCTTCGCCTTTCTTGCTCGCTGTTTTTTGTTTTTGTCGTTTCCCATCCAATGCGCTTACAAACCAATTAACCTTTTGCAGTGTAATCGCCTCGGGTTTCATTATTAGCCGAGGCGAAAGGTGCGGATTTGCGAAGCACTTATTTGTCTCATTTTGCAGTGCGGACAGCCTGAGTCGCCTGGCGACTCACCACCTTCATTGGCTGGCCATTAGCAAATCGATCGGCGTCCGGCAAATCTTCGAGCAGCGTCGCCGATTAACTTGTGGTCACATCAAATGCGATTCAATATCCTAGCAACCCATCAGGATACATTCTGTGACTGCCCAAAATGCCCAAAGCTCCATTCAATTTGCTTGAGCACTGGCTGGTTGGGGGATGCTTTTTAGGACCCTCAATTGTCGATAGTAATTGGTCACATTTCATAGGCATTTTCATTGATTTTTTACACAATTTTCTTAGCTAAGGAGAATAATATGGAAATTATCAGGCTCAGCTACGATCAATTTTGATTACATTATGACCGTTTTTAATGTCACATCTTGTTAAATTCATAATTAAAATCTCAATCGATTGGCGGTTTAGCCGGTAACCTTTTATTTCTTACAATTTTTCGCATAAAATTGTTGTAACCATATTTGGCCAAGTTACAGCAATGAAACATTAAGAAAAAACATACTTTTTTAAAAAAACCAGATCTTAACTTTAAAAGTATAAATATTATATATCACCACTTTGGAGTATAAAAAGGAACGAAATATGGTATGCCACGACTCAATTAATTGGCATTATAACTTGATAAATAATATATGTGGAAAATAAACCCCAACTCCTTTTGAAGACTTTAAATATTGTTAAAAATAAAAAGAATCATATTTTTTGGCTTGATATTGTTTAATATTTAGGTTCATAATTTTTTGAAGATTTAAGGATGTCAATGTAAAACGAAGTATTCTCGATTTTCCTCTATGAACTATTTATAATTTCTTTCTTTTAAGTTGAATTATTTCAGAGAATAAGTGTTATTAGCGATTTGGTAAGGAGTGCTATACTTTGGCTCACCGGACTTTGTGCTTGCCGTGATATATGCTTTTTTTGATGTAGGTATTTTTCAAATTTTTTTTAGAATTAAGTCTAATAAGGAACCTACAAGTAATTTTTGTTTTAAGAGTAACTCCGCCAATGTAGAATGCACCTGAAATATAAACAATATATTCGACATGTATTTTACATATATTATTTTTACTACACCTAGCAGAGACACCCACCACTGTCCACCTGCCAACGGGGACTGATGGCAATTTGTCATTGTTATCGATACGGTCCTACTGATTGTGTCCTTTTTTCGAAGCTTTGCTTTTCACTTAGGTATGTTTTCCATTTACTGCGATTTAAATGAAAAGTAACTTTAAATAATAAAGCAAACAGGCAAGAATGAGCGACAGCGAGGGAAACGACAGCTTCAGCTCGGCCCTGGAAGCCCCTTCGGTGAACATACGCTTTCCCCTCGCAAAGGCGGAGAAGGAAAGTCTGGAAAACAAATTGGATCGCATTGTTTGGATCCAGCAGACGGACTCCAAATACCACAAGGCTCTGGAGGACATGCGGGATCAGACGAGCATATCGCTGCTGGTGGAGCCCAGCTTCTATGGGCGCCACCAGGCCACCTCCGTTTTGGCGGTGGCCACGGCCAACGAGACGTACATCTTCGACATCAAAGCGCTGGGCCGCATCTTTCCGGAGCTGGGAAAGATTCTCGAGGCGGAGCAGCCACGCAAGGTGGTGCACTACAGCCACCGGATCGCCGATCACCTGCACCACCAACATGGCCTGACTCTGGGCGGCATTTGCGACTCCTTTGTGGCTTTGTGTGTGGCGCGCCAGGAGCGAACGCCGTGCTCCCTGCCGGAGGCCATATCCCTGGTCTTCGGGCTGCCGCTGGAGGATCTGCTGTGCGAGGAGGTGATCGGGGCCAGCGAGTCGCGCCGGAACTTCACCAACCGCCCGCTGAGCCGCAGCCAACTGAGGTACTTGGCCAAGATGGTCCAGCTGCAGCACCTGATGCACGATCGCCTGATCTTCGACAGCATTTGCTCCGAGGTGCAGCGCATGTCGCTGGAGTTCAGCCACAACTACTCGGGCTACCGGTCCTGCGATGTGGCCATTAATATGCATCCCAGCAGCCGCTTTGGCTTCCATCTCATCGATCCCAGCTACAAGAGGAGCGACGAGGGAATCATGCTGCCCACGCCCGAGGAGATCGACCGCCAGGAGCTGGAGCACAAGAAGAGTCGCAAGTGAAGGGGATCCCGGCGATATATGTGCCTTCACACAACAAAAAAACTTGGTAAACTAACCAATATAGTTGTCAAACAGTCAACAACCACAAAAATTGTCAATTCTACCCATCAAATAGTTACTTTCGCAACAACAAATACACACAATTAATAGGTAGAATTGATAATTTGTGGTTGGGTACTGTTTGACAATTATATTGATTAATCTTACCAAGTTTTTTATTTTTGTGTGTTATAGAAATAATACTTCCATCCGTTTGCATGCTGGCCAGGCATTCGCATGAACTGCTAATTTATTAAGCTAGGCTGTTTTATGATGTACAAGTAGTTCATCGAAAATATTATATGAATAACTCACTAACTGAAACCATAATACCTTCTGCAAGGATGCAGACGTCTAATCTAAGAATAGGTTTTATAAAATAACCATTAATCACTATTTTTGAGTTTTATTTTATTCGATATTAATAAATCATATTTTGAGATTTTTAAAAGCTTTAAAAAGTTACTAACAACAATAATAAACATTTTTTCGATCTTAAGAATTTTAAAACTATACACAGCAATTGAATAGAAAGAAACCATTTTTGATCGTTTATTCTAATATTTTTTACTGCATTTTCAAGCAATCGCAGTATTGGGAATACCCAGCAAATATGTTTCAGAATTTCTTGTATTTTAATTTATAAATTGACGAGAATCAAAAAAAAATAATAAGCAAATTAAATAAATAAATTCATGAGAATCAATAAATATTCTTATACAAACTAAATATTAACAATTTTTTGTTTATTTTTAAATCGGATCAATTCGTTTTATTTTATACATGTTTCGCATTTAATTTTCAAGTGTATCTATTAAATTATATCGATATCTTTCGATTGACGATCTTTCTGATTTGTCTAAAATTTGGTCACCTTAAAACTACTAGAAAATCAGCTGGCAGTCAAGAAAAAGAGGGAAACAGTACAAAATCGGAAATAACTAAGCGTTAAATTAATAAATCTGGATAGAAACAAAGATGGGAAGAAAGTCCGGGAAGACAGTCTCAAGAAAGCCGAGGGTTCAAAGGACCATTAAAGCTGAAGAAGAATCAAATGAAGTTCACATAAAAACAGAGGATCCCGATGAGGAAACCTATCCGCAGACTGGGATTTATGAGGGTGAGCTGGGGATCAAGAATAAACTATTCAATCTCTAACGATAATTCCAATTTAGTGGTCATGCTGGATGCAGAAAACCAGGTTAAGGAGGAGTATGCACTGGAGGATCAGGAAGAAGACGAACAGGAACCAGAAGAGGACGAGATAAGCTATCGTTTGGCTGGCCCACCAAAATTTTGCTCAACTTGCTTGAAGGCTTTTCCCATCGAAGAGTTTCCCAATCATGACTGCATGAATAATATCAATGGCCTAAAGGAAGACGAGGAGATAAGCTATCGTTTGGCTGGCCCACCAAAATTTTGCTCAACCTGCTTGAAGGCTTTTCCCATCGACGAGTTTCCCAATCATGACTGCATGAAGGACAACAATGGTCCAAAATTGGACGAGGAAATGAGCTATAGTTTGGCTGGCCCACCAAAATTTTGCTCAACATGCTTGAAGGCTTTTCCCATCGACGAGTTTTCCTTCCACATCTGCAACAAATTACCCTGCAAAATTTGCCCCAAGAAGTTCCGATACCAGTCTCAGCTAATCAAACACCTAAGGTGAGTTGGTATCTACTAGAGATAGAATCCTAAAATAAAGAATATTATCCTAGAGTCTGTCAGAAAATATTTAGTATTGAATAAGGAATATTTCTAGATGGTAGAATATATTCATACACTTTGTGTTATAACGAATTAAAAATTTGTAGTACGAATACTAATCAAATTATTCTGTTTCATATTTTACAGAACCCACCTTAGACTGCAAAAGGGCGAGAGCATACCGGAACTGGAGGTTCCGAAACCAAAGAAATATAAAACCCCCCCGATAAAACAAAATGTGCAGTTTAACTACTCACCCACACCGCGAACGAAATTATCGCGACGAAGGGCAGAGATGCTGAAGCTCAGCGAAAGGCGCAACAGACAGAAACTGTGCCCATATTGCCCCATTGCCTTCACAAACGAATCTCACCTGGAGAAGCATCTGAGGAACCACCATGCCGAACTCATTTACTCGAACGAACTGATCACCCCAGATGCGAATTCGGATAGCACAGAAGATATTTGCGTCAAGTTAGAGAACGAGGAAACGGCATAAAACGAAATAGTGTTTGTATTAACTACAAATTGCTACTGAAATAATTAATTCAATATTATGTATGTACTCGTAAAAAGTTGTCATCAAAGGTTTCTTTATATCTGTATTTACACTATAGTTCTCTCCCTAAAAAAACAATAATTGCTTAACGTTTCATAGCTTTATATACAAAATGGTTAAATATAAGCTTAAATATATAATTAGGGATTTCTTACTTATTTTTTTATCTGATGAATATCAATTAATCGGTAGTATAAAAGGAATGAAAACATATTCGTTGAAATTAACTGAAAATTTGCGTTTTAAAGTTCCAAAGTTCATGTTCGCTCTGAATTTAAAATACCTACAAAACACTTTTTACATTCGACATACGTATTATTTTTCTACAATGTATTAAAAAAGCATTATATTTGGTCAATTAGCACTTAGAATAATAGTTTTTAGTTCCTGATAATTAACGAGCACTTGGAATAATAGTTGTAAGTTCCTGATAATTAAAATAGAACACTATAAATTAAGAAACAACTTTGTTTTCTCAGCTAACGTATTTGTACGTGGTAGGTCCACAAAGCTCCAGGTCTTCCTTCTTGGTCAAAGCATCAACTCTTTCTTTGATGAATCCGATAGATGGTGTAAAAAACTTCTTCAGCTCCTCAATAACAAGTGAAAATAGCTGCGATTTTTCCAAGATCTTATGCTTTTTCATAATGCGCATTATTGCAGCATCCATATTGAACTTTCGCTCATGCCTTAATTTTTCATCATCTTTCTCTTCAATTTTTCTCGTTTTAGCTGCATCCGCAGTCTTGTTAAAGTTAAGTCGGCGCTTCCTGTTTGTAAAATCCGAATTCACTTCCACAGAAGACCCGCTGGAAATGAGAAATTTGATATGTATCCAAAATGCGAGTACCTAAATTAAATTAAATGAATTAGAATTTGATTTAAGAGTGATAAGTAAGATATTAACAAACCGGTTTAATCGTCTCGATGTTTGTTCCCAATCGTTCCGCCAACTCGTCCGCCGTGAAACTTTCCTGTTCGTTGAAGAGCAACAAAATCGACATTTGCAAAGTGCTCACCTCAAGGATATGGGTCGACTGACCAGCATTCCAGATTATCTCGCCACAGGATATTTGGTGATTGAATACAATTACACAACGTTTCTCTGTGTGAAATTTTGCAAACTCCTGTACAGCATTTTCCAGTTCGCTCGGCAGAATTAGCTTAAAATTCTCATCACGTCCTCGGTTGCAAAAATACTTGAGACGAAAATCAAATCCCAGTTTAATGCCATTGATTTTTAAATGATTTTGGAATTTATCATTTACTCTCTTGGAATTTTCGAAATCCTTCAACTGGTCAGTTAGTTCTGCAGTTACATTTTGTCCGAGTCTCTTGGACAGCAGGGAAATCATGGTCGACTCATTTCCGTCCCACGATGATGACTCTTTGATTTGTCGCGTTCTCAGAACTCTCCAATATTGTTGAATGAACTTGTCCTTATCGTTCAGGAACTCCATAACATCAACGATACGCTTAAGTTCTTCTGTAATTTCCTCCCTGGACTTCTTCGTCATTAGTTCGTTGGAGTATGTGATTAACAGACCGATGGGATTCCGTTTCTGGTCCATTCTGTTAATTGCATCCGTGCACACCTCGTCGATCACGGCCACCAGAGGTTTGTGATCCCGCATTGCCCGCTCTAAAGGACTTTGGCGTGTTCCCAGGATGGCCTGTATGTAATCCTTTCCACCCAATGATTTCGCAATGGCCTTATCTAGCAGCAAAGCCAGGTGCCTCTTCAGAACTGCCTTAAACTGCAGCCCCTCTTGGATTTCTGGCATGGCTAGGCATGCGTATTTGAGGAAGTGCTTAAAATCTGAGAAGATATTTGAAGAGATGATCCTTTGGAATTCGGCCAGGGTCTCGGACTTGTAGAAGCCCACCACTTCCTCGGTGAAAACATTGTTCAGTTTGGTTGGCACCGGCACTTCTTGCCTCTCATCATTGGCATACAGCTCGACAATCGATCGAAGCGCCTGGTAGACCAGAGATCTGGTACTTTCCCTGGGCTTCTGCCTTAAAGTCAGACTAATGGCGGTGACCAAGGCCCTGTCGATGGGACTGAAGACCAGCTCCTTCCACCGGATCATGGCCAGGCGATAGACGTGATGAATGTGCTTGTGGCCCTCGAGCTGCTCCTGTTTCACCCAGTTTTGGTTGAGGTACCGACAACCTCGATCCAAATCCTCGCAGGCTTTGCGATAAAGCTGCCAGTGCTCGACGTACCTAACAATCAATTCCTCGTCACTCAGAATATTTTCCATTCCCGTTGAAATTTCTTTGAGTAAAGCGTTTAGGTAATGGGTCAATGCTTCGTAAAGATGTTTTCCCGGCTCCTGGGAACCCACACTGGGATTGTGAATAAAACTGGAGCAGTGGTAGTAGACATAGTCGTGGAACTCCATGAGATCCTTGCAAGCAAATGGAGTGTGGTCATCGAAGAGCTGCTCCAGAAATCGCGACTCCTTCTGCCAGAGTTCCTCCAAGGACGACATGTGATCACGGCGTCTGTCGACACGATTCATTGCTAATAACTTATTGCACCTTAGACCATTAAATAATAAACAAAGAACCTTCTTAATTTAGGGGGAATCACGGAAAATTCATTCAGCTTACCTGCACCCCAAGTATTTAAATATTTCCTAGTGGAGTAATTTCTGTTGTTTGTTGGGACTTAATTCTTAGATTTTTTGTAAATGGAAAGTATTACATCGGCAGAGAGTTCTTAAGTGTTTCCTTTAGGCAATGATTAATAATTTTTATATATGTAGTTTAGCGATCGTAGCTCTTATCAGTCTAGACTCTAGAGATGTTATAATATCGAAAATTCACTTATCGATAGGTGGAGCTAAAAAGGTATTTAATAATCCTTATTTATTTAATATCCTTTATTTATATTGAACAAATTCGTATTATAATGAAACAACATTGGGTGCGTTCAGCAGAACAACATGATACCTGATCACTGATGGATTTCTTACGATAGTTCTGCTGAACGCGCCCATTTGCTTTTACAAATATATAATATATCGATAAAACATCGACTCCACGACATATTCTCACACTCCCACCACCAAGGCTGATTGAGATTATTTGAGTCACCGCTTTGCCTTGTTTACATTAAATGTAATTTTCGCCAGAGAAATCAGAACTGATTTTATTTGCAACTCAAGTGGCATAATGTTTTTTCTGTTGTTTGCTTAGTCCCAAATTTGTTCAAGTTGTTTTCGTTCGGATTAATTAAGCGATAGGACAGCAGTTAACCAGCAGTTGCCAAGATGACCGATCGTCGTGGCACAAAGGTTGGAACTGGAACCAAGGCTCTGGAGTACTGGTGCCGAGTGAACACCCAAGGATACAATGGAGTCAAGGTGGAGAACATGACGACTTCGTGGCGCGACGGCCTGGCCTTCTGCGCCATCATCCATCACTTTCGACCGGATCTCATAGATTTCAACAGTTTGAAGCCAGCCGATATCTATGAGAACAACGATTTGGCCTTCACCACGGCCGAGAAATACTTGGGCATTCCGGCGCTGCTCGATGCATCGGACATGGTTTCGTATGAAGTGCCCGACAGACTGTCCATTCTAACGTATCTATCCCAGTTCTACAAGGTGCTCGGCAAGGGCCTCAAGCATCCGAAGCCGGAGGAGAAGTTTCCCGAGGAACCCGAGGAGCCACCGCAGAAGATGATGCATATTGTGGGAATGCCCCGGCGTGATAAGTGCCAGAAATGCGAGCTCCCGGTTTTTCTGGCCGAACGAGTCCTAGTGGGGAAGCGGGCTTATCACCGCACTTGCTTGAAATGCGCCCGCTGTTCCTCATTACTCACGCCCGGGAGTTTTTACGAAACGGAGGTCAATAATATCTACTGCTGCGAGACTTGTCCCGATGAGGAGAGTGAATCAGAGGGCGATCAAAGTCCCGATCGATCTAGTTATCAACAGGAAGACGTGGAAGACAATGAAAGTGCCTCTTTGAGCAGTAAAACGCCGTCCAAGTTAGCTGAACAAACTGAAGATGATAAACCTATAAGTACTGAGCAAAGTGATCAGCTAGAAGTTGATCCTGCAGCGCCTGCTTTACCTGCTACTGCTCCACCACTAGACGAGGAAGACAGAGTTCTTCCCGAAGAAAGTAATGAACCAACAGAGGAACTTAAGATCTCTACCGTTGCACTAGACATTGAGGATACCCATCCTCCTGTAGAAACAATTCCATCGGAAAAAACTGATGAACAAGAAGTGATTAGCCCGAACAATTCGTCGGATATACTCATTCCAGAGACAGAAGAAGCGCCGATTCCAGAAAATGACCCCCAAGAAGCCTTTAAGCCTGAAAACAATATAGAAAGTAGTACAGAAAATGAAATTTTCTCAAAAACAGACAGCTGCTCTAAGCAGGAAAAACAGGAAAATCTCGAGTCTCCCAAGGAGATTACAAGTGAGACAACATTAGCTGAAACTGAGTATCCAGAGGATCTAAATCCTTTCAAAGATGATGACTCGATTAAGGGAGCCAATCCCTTCGACAGCTCCGACGATGAGGTGGAGCTTCTCAAAGACATTCCAGCCCAAAAGAGCCAAAGCTCAGTTATAAAAAGAGATAAAGTAGTACCGCCCCGTCCACCGCCACCTAAAATAGGCCCAGCCTTTGCTAAGCCCTCAGAGGATCAACATTCCAGCCCAACACTTTCGCAAGGCAAAAAATTGCCGATGCCTACGCCTAGAATATCTATTTCAAAACCAGAAAACCAGAAAAACAATTGCAACATCTCCTCTTCGTCAACGGAGCACTTGGATAACTTGAGACCATTCGACCGTGGAGCAGATGACCGTGGCTCAAGTGTCTCCTTGCCATCCGGTAATGCCCCGCGCAAACCACTTCGTGCCCCAGTTGCCCAGAGTCCATTGAAAAGCGATGACCTAAGTCCCACCACCAGTCTCAGCTCCATTACTTCTCCAATGCGCAAGAAGCGCCAAGCACCCTTGCCTCCAAAGCAGGCCAACTTTGAGAGTGATCCTGGATTTTCCAAACTATCGGACGAACAAAAGGTCCGAAGATTGATACCGCTTGACCAGAGCTTGCTCTCCGATGAAGCAACCGAGTCGAGCAATTACGACGACAGCTTGAGTACCTCAAATGCAGACGAAGAGGTAAACGTGGTATATCGTCGCATTTTGGTGCCACCAACTCAGCCCGAAAACCTAAGTGAACGAAGCGAGGAGGATAAGAAGAACCCGATCGTCTATAACGACTTTGATAGGAACGTCAGCCCCTTGGGCTACAATAAATCAACGCATGGCAAGTGGAAGAGGCGGAAGGGACCAGCTCCAGCGGTCCCAATACCACCGCGAAAAGTCTTGCAACGTCTGCCGCTGCAAGAAATTCGCCACGAATTCGAAATTATTGCCGTGCAGCAGTTGGGTCTCGAGAAACAGGGCGTTATACTCGAAAAGATGATCAGGGATCGTTGTGAGCGCTCCTTGGATGCCGCAGAAACCGATGGTGCCGAATCGGTGGATTCTGAGATAACCAACTCCAAGGAGGTAGAAGATCTTATATTGCAACTTTTCGAGCTGGTCAACGAAAAGAACGAATTGTTCCGCAGGCAAGCAGAGCTCATGTACCTTCGACGACAACATCGTTTGGAACAGGAGCAGGCCGACATTGAGCATGAAATTCGAGTATTAATGGGTCAGCCGGAGCATAACAAAACCGACTCAGATAA